>NW_026871518.1:0-112898 GCF_028564815.1 Eubalaena glacialis
TGTAACTAGACCTTTCAAAATTCTTAGTCCTGCCCTGCCATTTAACATTCCCTGATATTTGAAGTAGAACCACATGTTCCTGATGTAGTTTTAATTTTTATTATTACAGTTAGTTTCAGAGTGTGGATATATGAATTAGAATAGGTGTTAACCAATTTTTAAATTCTGGTTACCATCTCTGGTTTCATTTTACAATTATTGAATATCAGCTATATGCTGTGATTCAAGGTAAGATACAGGGATGGATAGTATCCAGTGCCTGTCCTCCGTAGAGCTTATTATGTAGGGAGGAAGCACAAATAATAACAGGGAGTGAATGGCCAGGGGAAAGAAGTGCAGCAGTAGGAGAGCCTTGTAGAGTCTGAGGATGGAAAATCAACCTTAGAGCTCCATATTGTAATGTTGGTAGTATAGCAGAGGTAGCTTATAAATCCCCTCATCTTCCCCACTGTTGATTCTCAGAGGTGTTGGAATATCCAATCAGGATATCTCAAATATCAGGAGTGTCTCAAAATCTTTTTACTTCAGTAAGTTACAACACCTTTTCTTTTGGATTTTGGGGGTTTTTTTTAGCAATCTTTAAAATATTTATTTATTTATTTATTTATTTATTTATTTATTTATTGGCTGCGTTGTGTCTTCGTTTCTGCACACAGGCTTTCTCTAGTTGCCGCGAGCGGGGGCTACTCTTCGTTGCGGCGCGCGGGCTTCTTATTGTGGTGCGCGGGCTTCTCATTGCGGTGGCTTCTCTTGTTGTGGAGCACGGGCTCTAGGCGTGCGGGCTTCAGTAGTTGTGGCTCGCGGGCTCTAGAGTGCAGGCTCAGTAGTTGTGGCACACGGGCTTAGTTGCTTTGCAGCATGTGGGATCTTCCCCAACCAGGGCTCGAACCAGGGAAGCCCTGGGTTGTTTTAATTAAAGAACTCTGAGGCTGCAGTATTGCTTCTAGTAGGGCTCCTATCCTCTCCTATGTTAGAGAACTTCCCTGTTGCTTTCTTAGGGTTATTAAATCAGCAAAAAAAAACAACAACAAAAGATTGGTTCCAAACTCTTATTTTCCCTTTTATTATCCTATTATAGGTGCCATTTTTCATTTTGAAATGAGGTACATGAGTTTTCTTTTAAAGAAATGAGTTCAAAAAAAAAAAAAAGAAAGGGAATTCGGGACTTCCCTGGTGGCACTGTGGTTAAGAATCTGCCTGCCAACGCACGGGACACCAGTTTGATCCCTGGTCCGGGAAGATCCCACATGCCGTGGAGCAGCTAAGCCCATGCGCCACAACTACTGAAGCCTGTGCACCTGGAGCCTGTGCTCTGCAACAAGAGAAGCCACCGCAATGAGAAGCCCGCGCACCGCAACAAAGAGTAGCCCCCTCTTGCCACAACTAGAGAAAGCCTGCGCACAGCAACGAAGACCGAACACAGCCAAAAATAAATAAATAAATATTTTTTTTAAAAAGGGAATTCACTTGCGGTCCAGTGGTTAGGACTCTGGGCTTCCACTTCAGGGGGCACGGGTTCGATCCCTGGTGGGGGAACTACAATCTACAATCCTGCATGCTGCGTGGCACTGCCAAAAAAGAAATAAGTTCCAATGCAGGACATTTTAAAAGCTGTATCTCTGATTATATTACATACACTAAAGTTATCACGCTGGTTAAGCTATGAATGAATAAGGTGGATAAACTGGTTAATGGTTAGAATCTTTGAAAATAGTTATTTACTGAAAATACCTAAAATACTAGAACACAGATTGCGTGAAAGTTGGAATTCAAAGGAGCCAGAATATAATAAGAGTCATAGTTGTACAACCAGAAATCATATTCAAAAATTTCAAAATTTGGGTTTTCAAAATTCGCACATGGAATACCTAATAAGCTAGAAGTTAGAAAGCAATTCCAAGGAAATTACCATTTCATTTGCTAATTAAAAAACTGTGTCGTTATTTTACGTAGATTTTAACACAATCTGAATATAATATAAACATTTATACCTTATTACAGAATGTTATTACATCGATTGTATATGAAAATCTTATCTTTGCACAGCTCCTTCATCAAATGCTTAGTGTATTTACAGGTGCAGAAGAGATTGTATATTGTTAAGACAATTTGGAGTTGCGTGCAAAGAGCCCGTTTAGTTGCTAACTTGCTTTTGTGAATTTGGGTAAGTCACATTCCCTCTTTGGACCATGTCTTGTCTTGTTCATTGTTGTATTTCCAGCATTGAGCATGTAGGCACATAATAAATGTTTGTTGAATGAATAAATAAACAGGCCTCAAGTTTCATCATCTATAAATTGAGGGATTTGGATTAGACCTATAAATTCCTTTTCAGATCCAAAATTCCAATATAATTTTAACCCAATACTATTATTTCCTATCCTTGAGAACCGTATGATTGGTGCCAACTTTTTTAACTTCCTTGGGTTCTTTCTGCTATTCCTCTCTCAGAGACAAAGTGTTTTGCTCTTCCTTAGGGTATTTCTTAGATTCAGTTTACATGTATCTCCTTTTAAATGTAAGCTTTGTGGTTAAAATTTTTTCACTTCTGCTAAATTAAACCTGAGTAGTAACTTTGTGTAAAACAGATCTTTGTTGCCCATTCTTGCCAAGAAGCCCTGAGTGCCTGGGGTGGATCCATAGCTCCCAAGTTTCCAAGCATTTTATTAGGAGTCAAAACCTCAGGACTCATCTCGAGTCTGGTTAACATTTTGAAAAAAATGGGCATTTTACCTAACATGCCCAGAGTCGTAAAGTCTGTTATCATTTTTTTTCTTATGTTTCCTCTGACAAGAGAGAGGAAGCAACCATTCAGCATACTTTTCAGTGGCTGGAAGAGTTTCGAGGTCCTGATGAGGTCAATGATAAAGAAGACCTTTTTCATTTAAGTAGTTACTCAAACTTTCAGAAAGTCTGGGGTTTTTTTTAGTGTTCAACTAAAAAAATCTATTGAAAATATTTTTATTAAATATCCTAAAGAAAAAACTAAAACAACTATTTTCATTTTTTAGAATTGCCTTCCAGGTCACAAATAGTCATATTTTTGCAAGGTTACAATCAGTTCTTTAAAAATTGGGCAAAAGGTTCACCTTTTAGGATGGTTTACATATGCATTTTGTATTTTAACCCAGCAAATATTCTGCTAAGCACTAACCTTAGGGAACACAATAGAAGCTAGCGACCCAGTCCTTTAGTGTTGTTCAAAGAGTATGTTGAGGCAGGACCTAGTTGTGCTCTCCTTTTAGCATTTTAGGTGTGATTATTGTCATCAGAGTCAATTATTTTTTAATTTGAAAAGTATATGAGAATATCCAATTGGTACAAGTGTTTATAATTATTTAGGAGAACTTGAGGGTAGGTTTTGCAAAATTCAGATGTTGCCTATAAATTATGAACATTGTTTTAATATTCCTGAAAAAAAGATGATGAAATACTAAAATAGCTATTTTAGATAAAAATCCCCCCTCCCCCAGATAGCACCATGTATTAGCTTATCTCCTTTCCCACAGTAACACAGCTTTATCATGGGAGCATAGGGAATTGAAGCCTTTCACAACGGCTTCAGTCTGATAGCATTGAGCCAGCCTGGGCAAACCTGAGAAGAGGAGGAGTAAATTAATAATGTCAAGTGGTAAACAGGAGGAATGGGTAGAGCCGTAAAAACTATCTGGGCACAGCATTTCCAATACAAAATTTTGACAAGGCATTTAATTCCACTAAAATTTAATGAACTGGTAATGACTGAAGATTTGTATCTGTACCTCCTCAGGTAATGTTGAAACAAAATTTTCCATATATATATGGAAAATATGTATATATGTATATATAAAGTAATCCCACTCAGTGAGCTCCTACTACATATATTTGGATATTTTAAAGCATATTTCTAAATAACTGTAGTAAAAATAATTAGAAAATCTTCAGAATTAAGTGATCATGAAAATTTGGCATGAAGATTAAGAAATGGAATCATTCTAAAAGTGTTATGAGGTGATTCATAAGGGACCATGAGAAGATATGTAACAAAAGCTTCCTTGCAATCATTGCTGTCATGGTATCTTGTGCATTATACACACGAAAGAAAAATTTCATTTTGCACTTGTCTCTTCACAGGCCTGGATGGACCTGCCTTCCCATCCACAGCTGGTTGGACTGAGGGTGGGACTTGAGCCAGTCATTTGGGTGGTACTGTATCAGAGAAGGCAGTATGCTGATCCTGAGCCCCAGGTAAGCAGAATCAACAGTCTAAGGAATCTGGCCCACAAAGAGAGTATGGCAGAGATCGGTGGAGCAAGTAGCTGCTGGACAACCTTTCAAGTCCATGGAGGTTCAGCTGCAATTCGTGCGGGGATTCAGTGAAAGCCTCTTGAATCCCTTCACCCACCATCTCCAGCCTAGCCCCTTACTTATCATTTATCCTGATTTGGAGGGTACTGTGTTCAGTTTTAGCCTCTATAATAAGATATATAGAGCAGGTCTAGAGAAAAGCTGCCAGCGATTAATATTCATAATTTTCTATACGAATGATTCTACTGACCTCATGACTATATTAACTAGATATACTTTAAGAAGGATTAAAGTGGCTGTAATTTTTAGTTTGGTAAAGAGAATGCTGAGGGGATTTTTCAAAGGCTTGATAATCCGTTTAAAGCAAATTCTAATGAGCTGTGTACCACTCTGTGAAGTCTGAGAAAGGAAATGGACTTAAATACAGCAGAAGGAATTAGTTTCTTGTGAAGAGGAATTTCTTGGTGTAGTAAACAAAATTGTGAGGTGCCAGTGACCGTGAGATTTACTTTTCTTGGCGTTGTTAAAAAATTGGGCAAAAGTCACCTCTTAGGATGGTTTATGTATGCACCTACCTGATGGTCTCTCAAATTTCTTTCTATCCCCAGAAGTAAATTATTTTATTCCCAGAATGTGAGGAATGGTAGGATCGATACTTTATGGAGGAGAAAATGAGATATATTAACAAAATTGGAAAGTGGGGAAGGGCAGAGGAAAATCTAAACTCTGACAATGAGAGCCTTCCTTCCTTTAATGTACATCTGTTGAGCTGTCACCCAGCTTACCCCTGTAACTGGTGTTCCCCTGAGAAGGGGGTGCAAAGATGTTGTCCCCGCAGCCATATTTGTGCTGTGCAGCTCTGCTTTTATGGGCATCTCATTCAGGTTAGGCCAAAGGCTGTTCCTGGGGAATTTAAAATGAAAACTCAGGGACTAAACGAGTAGATTGCAACATATAAACTTGCAAGATGTTCATGGCTCTTTATTCTACCATGTACACTACAGAAAAGGAGAAAACAGGTTCCAAGCTGAAGTGGAAGATGAAATCTGACAACTGTACCTTCGTTCAAATCCTTTCCTGAGGTCGCTGCGTTCTTGCCCTTGCGTTCCACGGAGCACTGGTATATCCTCTAATATAGAGTTTATGTGTTTTACTTAAGCTAGTTCCAGTAGGTGTCTATCACTTGAACCCAGTGTCCTAACTTATGCACTTATCCAGAACTGACCAAAATGATCTCCAACCTGCTGAAAGCCTTCTCTTTTTCCCTCAGTCAACGCAAAATTGGCTGTGTTGCCTCCATATCCATCTTGAATGAATGGGTCAGAAGGAACTTTCTAAGTTAAGGGAGAAATTGGGTGAATACATGTCCTGGCTCCATCACTTACTAATTGTATGATCTTGGGAAAGAAACCTTTCTGAGCCTCAGTTTCATCATGAGTAAAATGGATCAAAGGTTCATCTGTAAAATGGGGGCAATATCTACTTCATAAGTAGAACTGTTTAGAACACTTTACATGTATTATCCCACTTAATATTAATACTAACCCTATTCATATACGTGCTCAGTGAAAGTTCATAATTATTAATATTCTTACCTTTCAGATGAGGAAACAGAGGTTAAAATTTTCCCAAGCTCACCAGCTGGTAACCTAGAGCAAGTCCTGTTAACTACTTCCTACAGTGTTTCTCTCACAAGCTAAACTAAAAAAACTAAACGTACACATACCCATGATCAACACATAGCCATACATCTATTCACTTGCCCACCCTCTGCCTATGGCTGTTGACATGATCTGGGGACTTGCCTCTCTCCTTCCAAACACTCCTCAGAAGGGGTGGTGTAGTCAAGAGAAACTGATTTCCAAGGCAAAGCAGTTCTAGTCCTAATGTCTGGTGCCTAGAGTTTCAGACACTGTAAACCTAAAGATCTTTCTAAAAGGCAAATCCGATGGGGTCATTCCCTTATTAAAAACCCTTTGTAGACTCTCCATAGACTTCAAAATATGGGACCCTGTCCATGGTCCCTCCAGATTCACTTCTTGCCACTTTGTTCCCACGTACATCTTGAATTTTCCTCATTTCCCCACTCTAAGTTCTATATGTTTGCTCACCTCTGGACCTTTTTGATTATTTCTTCCTCTCAACTCTCTACCCCACCCCCATCCCTTTCCCTTGTCTACCTCTTACATTTTCTTCAGGACTTAGTGTAGAAATCACCTTTGACAAAAATCTTCCAGATGCTCCTAAGGCTTGGATAAGAGACTCTTTTTTGTCCCCTTTCGTGCCTGTGCTTACACCATTATAGAATTTCATTTTATCGGATTACCTGTTTACTTCTCTGACTTTCCTCTCTGGACTCTAAGCTACCTGGGCTGTAAAGCACTAGTAATACAACAGTCCTGTTCTCAAGGAAGGGTGGGAAGAATCTTAATTTCTCCACTAAAACAGTTCTGGGGTGGCTGCCACATACAGCTTCATCATTTTTAGGGATCCCAATTCAAATCATTAGACAAAAATGGAGATCAGAGACTCGTGGTGAATTAAGCTTCTACTTCTCAGGGAAGCACAAAGATACTAACCATGCTAGAACAAAGCCCACAAAACCCAGGAACCTTACCTTGCAACCATCGCTTATCTCAGGTATGCACTTACCTATTTAGTAAAGACTACATTGTGCGGGGGCTTCCCTGGTGGCACAGTGGTTGAGAATCTGCCTACTAATCCAGGGGACACGGGTTCGAGCCCTGGTCTGGGAAGATCCCACATGCCGCAGAGCGACTAGGTCCGTGAGCCACAACTACTGAGCCTGCGCGTCTGGAGCCTGTGCTCCGCAACAAAAGAGGCCGTGATAGTGAGAGGCCCGCGCACCGCGATGAAGAGTGGCCCCCGCTTGCCACAACTAGAGAAAGCCCTCGCACAGAAACGAAGACCCCACACAGCCAATAAATAAATAAATAAATAATAAATTAAAAAAAAAAAAGACTACATTGTGAAGCACCTATACTCCTGAATGTGCCTAAGGCTATTAGGTGAGGCGACACAATGATGAGCAAAGTAGCATGAAGTCTGGCTTCAGAGCTTAGAGTTTAGTGGGAGAAATAGACATGAATAACCAAACACATAAATATATGTAATGAAAACCTTGATAGGTGCTCCACGGAAAAGTCCTGGGTGCTATAAAAGCTCATAACATGGGAATCTGGATGAGAGGGTAGAGGGCCAATGTAGGACCACTTTGCTGCGAAAGTGACCTGTGAGGTAAGACGAGAGACTACATAGGAATAAACTAGGCTGAGGCTGAGAAGAAGGGATGAGAGTGAGGAGCTTCCCAGTGTGAGCTGAGGTGGGAGGGAGGTCGGCCCCTGAAGGAACTGAGAAAAGCACATAGCTGGAGCACTGCTGGAAGAGGGGAGGGGAGAAGGCCTGGACAGGTAGGCAGAGGCCGCCTGGAGGCCTTGCAGGCCTGAACTCGCCTTATCTTCTCAAGGACACACCTCGCTCCTCTCAGGATAAATGGTAAGGGAAAATCCTGTGTATGGCGTTCCGTGGTCACCTGGCCTGACTGATTACTGATAAGCAGTCTCTAAACTAACTGTGGTATATGAAAATCACTGCCCCAAAGCCTAGAGTCTTCAGTAGAAACCTCAGGTACCCAAAAACTTTGAGATAATATGTTAATGGAAGAAAAACAAGCTTTGCCTTCCCTCCTGACTTGCTCTCTGGCCCAACCTCACGCCTTTAAATGATGTGGCCCAGCAGATGTCTGTGACATAAAGCAGCTTCTCTTTCCCTTCATCTTCTTTGGGGCTGGTGGGGATTGGTTGGGAAGGAAGTTCCTGCTCTTCCTCAAGGCGTCTCGAAGGACTCTGAGCTCCTGGTAGGCTCTCAGCCCTCCCACTCTGAACCAACTGCTGCTACCTTGAACTTGAGGCTCTTTTCCATCCTCACTGCCTCAAGTTTTATGTATGTAAATATGTGTGTGATTGTATGTATTTGATTTTGAAAGTGTCCTTGCAGAATCCTACTGACAACTTCTCCAATTTCTGCATTCCTACCTGACCTCTACCTTGAGAAGGGATTGGATTATGGAATAGGAAGGTTAGGCTGTATCCAGACAGGGCAAGACTCCTTTCTGAAAGGCCTGGGAACCAAATTGGATAAAAAAGACCAGCGGATTGCTTGTGAGAGCTTCTAAGTGGAATGTTGGATATAATCCACATTCATCTTGTTACTCTTCACTCACTTTCTCTTTTCAATCATATAAGGGTTCTACCCTCTGCAGTTCAGATTTCGGTGCTAGTTTCCCCTTCTGCCAAAGAGCAGGGAACAAAAGAGGCCTAGAGAAGGGAAATGTTTGTGCTTGGGGAGGAGGAGAGCTGGAGGCCTCCAGCCATCACTGGAGTGATTCTCTTTGTACTGTTGTCCTGTCCCTGGTTCTGTTAGTCTGTGTTCTTGGGGGCCAGGACAGTGTCTTATTCCCCTCTGCAGTCACATGGTTCCCACATAGATAAATAATTATCTGCTGAACAAATGAGTAACCAAACAAAGGAGTAATCAGGTTGCCTGGATGGTGGTTCTTGGATCTAAGAAGATGGTGAAGGAAAGAGGGTACAAAGATTTGGGGCATTTGGAGAAGGTGCCTCAGTGAAAAGTAGAGGAAAAAAACAAAAACAAAATGATTGTGAGTAAAAATGAAACAAGGGTTACTGATTTTTTTTTTAACATTAAAAAAAAAATAAATTTATTTATTTTTGGCTGCGTTGGGTCCTTGTTGCTGTGCGTGGGCTTTTTCTAGTTGCGGCGAGCGGGGGTTACTCTTCGTTGTGGTGCGCAGGCTTCTCATTGCGGTGGCTTATCTTGTTGCGGAGCACGGGCTCTAGGCGCACGGGCTGCAGTAGTTGTGGCACGTGGGCTCAGCAGTTGTGGTTCATGGGCTCTAGAGCACAGGCTCAGTAGTTGTGGCGCGCGGGCTTAGTTGCTCCATGGCATGTAGGATCTTCCCGGACTAGGGCTTGAACCTGTGTCCCCTGCATTGGCAGGCGGATTCTTGACCACTGTGCCACCAGGGAAGCCCCCGTTGTATAGGATTGGAATTGCAGATGTCAATATGAACTCATTGTTTTTAGTAAGTATACACATATACATATTTCTTAGTTCCATCCACTGAAAGGGCCTAAAAACAATGAATACATCCTGATTCTAGAACTGAGTCAGGTACCATTCTCTACTTAATGAAACCAGGGCTCCTTGAAGAAATGACTGATTCTTGGTTTGGGGTGGGGAGAGTGAAGATGAGCCTGGAATATCTTCCTGTACCAGAAAGTAAGGGAGTGCTCAAAAAATGTTTGAACTATGTCAAAGGGTCACAGGAATCATCTTGAAGGGGCTCTTATTGCTTAAATTTGTGACAATTTTAACATTGAAATAATGACAGTAATGGGTTTTAACCAATTATTATGAGTTTGTTAGTCTATAATAGTAATAAATAAGTAAATAAATAGATAATAAAGAGGGAACAAGTCTTCCTTACAGTGGAATGCCAACCACTTGGCAATCATCATAGGAATAACTTGATGAGAATAATAAAGAGATGCTACAATTATTGAGTGAAAACCTGATGACCCATAGGACATTTATAGAGGCTTAAAATCTCTTTCTCAAAATTATTAGTTGCAGAGGGAAAAATAGTAAATTTATAGTGGAGAAACGTGGCGGGGTGGATGGGAGGTACACTTTAACCAAGCGATCCATGTTAGCATCACCACTACTGGGATAAAACAGTATGTCTTGCTAATGTGATGCACTGAGGACACAATATCGCATTTGTGACATTCCTGCCCAAATCAAAACAAACAAATTAAACTGAATCTGATGTGAAACATCAGACAACTGCAAACTGATGGAAATTCTTTTTTTTTTTTTTAAACTAACCCTTTATTTAATTAATTTAATTTTTGGCTGTGTTGGGTCTTAGTTGCGGCAGGCGGGATCTTTGTTGTGGCGCACGGGCTCTCTCTAATTGTGGCGTGCGGGTTTTTTTCTCTTCTTTAGTTGTGGCGTGCATGCCCAAGGGCGCTTGAGCTCTGTAGTTGTGGCTTGTGGGCTCCAGAGCGCGTGGGCCCTGTAGTTTGCGGCACGGGAGCTCAGTAGTTGTGGTGCGAGGGCTTAGCTGCCCCGCGGCATGTGGGAACCTAGCTCCCCGACCAGGGATCGAACCCGCATCCCCTGCATTGGAAGGCAGATCCTTTACCACTGGACCACCAGGGAAGTCCCTGGAAATTCTTTTTTAAAAATTGGATTGAATGTACTCTAAAGAAATGACCATATCATAAAAGACGAAAGAAAGCTGAAGACCTCTTCCAAATTAAAAGAGTCCAAGAGACATGACAACTAAATGCAGTGTGTGGTCCTGGATTAGATCCTAACTGGAAAAGAAATTCTTATAATGAACATTGTTTGAACAACTGGTAAAAGTTGAGTATGGACTGTATTACATAATTATGTTTCACATAATAATATTACAGCAATGTTGAATTTCCTGATTTTGTATTTGTATTGTGGTAATGTAAGATAATTTCCTTGTTCTTAAGAAATACCCACTGGAGTATTTAGAGGTCAGTGGATGTGATGTCTGCAACTTACTCCAAATGGTTGAGAAAAAAAAATGTGTACACACACACACACACACACACACAGCACAAATGTGGCAAAATGTTAACAACTGGGGAATGTGGGTGAAGGATATCAGAGTTCTCTGTACTATTATTGCAGCTTTTTTCTAAGTTTAAAATTATCCTCCCCCCCAAAAAAGTTGTATGTTTTAAATAATTTTTCTTCTGGTTCCTTTCTGGATGCTTAAAAAACGTATTTCCCTTCCTCCTCTCACTCTCAATCTGGGGCTCTTATTGGAAAGAATTATATAATCTCAAACTTTACTGGTGATATGAGTGGGGGGAGATGGGAATTAGTCTCACTTACAATGGGAATGAAATGACTGGGGCACCAGCTCTTCGAGCAGTTGGAGAACAAATGCTGTTGTTCTGGTTTGTTGCAGGGTCCGTATTGGCTAACGTGCCCTGGTTTGAGGTCTGCCTCACCTCTCTTGTCCTGGAGGGTGATGGGATCGTTTTAGTCACAGGAATCTTGTCATCATTATTTCATCTTAATTTGGTCATTTGGTAACTGAGAGGAAAGGGGAAAATCACAAAGGTGGCAAGAGGGACATGTATCTACATTGTATATCAACCCCTACCCCCTTAAAAGGCCAGGTGATGCGAACGTGTGTGGAATCTCTAGCATAGATGGATCTGTCAAGCTCACTGAGACCATTTTCTTTCTTTTTTTTTTTCAAATTTATTTATTTAATTTATTCATTTTTGGCTGCATTGGGTCCTCGTTGCTGCATGGAGGCTTTCTCTAGTTGCGGTGAGTGGGGGTTACTCTTGGTTGCGGTGTGCGGGCTTCTCATTGCGGTGGCTTCTCTTGTTGCAAGAGCACGGGCTCTAGATGCACGGGCTTCAGTAGTTGTGGCACATGGGCTCAGTAGTTGTGGCTTGCAGGCTATAGAGCACAGGCTCAGTAGTTGTGGCGCACGGGCTTTGTTGCTCCGCAGCATGTGGGATCTTCCTGGACCAGGGCTCGAACCCGTGTCCCCTGCATTGGCAGGCAGATGCTTAACCACTGTGCCACCAGGGAAGCCCGAGACCATTTTCTTATTTAAACACTTTGCGTTGGACTACTGTGTGGTTAAATTTCTTTAATATCTAGAACAATGCTAGTATGATACAGAAAAGCAGTCCAGTCCCCACATCCTGTGCTGTGATTCCAGTATTTACAGTAGACAATGGGATTTTTCTCTCCAGAGATTAGGTACAGATTTCACAATGACAAAGAGCCAAACATCAGCATCACCCTCAAAAGACATTCACCAAAGGAGCAAAGCAGAGACCAGGAATGCTGACGAAATGCTTTAACCAAAAATTGTACTGAAAACAGATTCCTCGACAAGCCATCCAATTCACAGCAAGGAGAAACAAACCACAATATTAGCAACATAGCCGCGTCCAACAGGCAACTAATCAAAGCTGCACACAGTGTGCCACACACAGAGCTTTGGAGATGGGGCATAAGAAGGCCTAAGATCCAAAGTCAGTCCACACCCTACCCATCCACCCATCAGGCCCCTGTAGTTTACAGTTGGATCTGTTCATTCTGAGGATCCCACCAGAGGCCCTACTCTAAAGAAGTCTAGTTTCCCCTAGTAGTTTGGGGCATTCTTTTTGTCTTTGTCAAGGGGCATAGGTAGTCTGCATAACTGGTTGCCTCCCAAAGCCCGTGATGTAGGAGGCATAGGCCTCTCAATTAATTTCACAAAAGACAAAAAAGGCTTAGTTCTAGGCAGTTGTGGAGTGAGAAAAATGTGCCTCCACCAGCCCACCCCCTCAGTTCTGTGTTCTTTTGTTTGAATTAGGTTGTATCTCTCTCTACTGTGAACAGTGAGTGAGCTCAAAGTGCTATTCTCTTGGAGGGATTTTCACTTTTGTCGAAGCCTTAAACTAAAAAAATCAACTTTATCCAGAGCTTATGAAGCCACATCCTGTTGGCATCTTGTAGACCTGGGAGTCTCTGTCTTGGAGAATTGAGCCAGTTAATATTCTCTACCAAATTCTTGGTGGATGTCAACCTGCCCTTCATAAAGCCTCAGCAGCTACGTTGCTTCAAAGATGTTGCATCTCAACATCAAGTCCCTACAGGGCTGGAGAGGCCTGGGTTTCCACTTCCCTGAAGCGTCCTTGGTACTCTGTAGAAGAGGCCAATTCACTCTTCAGTGGAAAGCCTGAAACTCTCCTATACTCAAGTACGTACCGAATTCCCAGGACAACTAAACCAGCTATTTTTACATCCCCTTAGCAAACGAGGCTGAAAAAGAACTAGCCCACATTAGGTGAAAAGAAGTCCAGAGATTTTTATATACAACTGCAGATGTAATTAACAGGTTAAATAATGAGTTTCTGTCTGACAGGAGTGTTTCATCTTTAAAATCCTTGTTGTATGCTATACTGCTGCTTTCTTTGTGGACTGTTCATTAATTTTATGCATTATTGTTTTGATTTCTTGCACATTGGTTTATTTTCAGAATTATCAAAGAAACCTCTTAGATTTGGTTTGTTTATATATGCGGAGATTTCAATTAAAATTTGGTTTTTGGATAATCCTGATATTTAAATGTATGTTGATAACTTTTATTTTTATACATTATTGTGGCCTACATTTTGTTTTTAAAGAAAACATGGTCATTTTTAATGACCATAGCCAGCATTACTGGACCTCAACTGTATTTTTCTGGGCTTCTCATTTTTGTGAATTTGGAGAGGAATGACTAAGTTAGTCATTTCTTTTTTTTTTTAAATAAATTTATTTATTTATTTATTTATTTATTTATTTATGGCTGTGTTGGGTCTTCGTTGCTGTGCGCAGGCTTTCTCTAGTTGCAGTGAGCTGGGGCTACTCTTCGTTGCGGTGCGTGGGCTTCTCATTATGGTGGTTTCTTTTGTTGCGGAGCACGGGCTCTAGGCGCATGGGCTCAGTAGTTGTGGCACGTGGGCTCAGTAGTTGTGGCTTGCGGACTCTAGAGCGCAGGCTCCGTAGTTGTGGCGCACGGGCTTAGCTGCTCCGCGGCATGTGGGATCTTCCCAGACCAGGACTCGAACCCGTGTCCGCTGCATTGGCAGGCGGATTCTTAACCACTGCGCCACCAGGGAAGTCCAGTAAGTCATTTCTGAGCCATGATTTGGATGACCTATTTTTTTTTAAAAGAGCCTTTCCCCTGCTGTCCCTCTAAATAGCACTTCTGGCTGGAGACATCACAGTGACCTGCTTGTGCCTGGGTGTGAATTGGGGGTCTGGATGAGGGCCTGCAAAAGGGCCTGGAAGAAGTTCAGAAGCATGGAGTGAAACCAAATTTGTTTTGCACATTTTGCCTCAGGTTTGCCTTGTGAAGAGATTAGAAAGTAAGCCCTCTGAGAATAATTTAAGAGAACCATGATTAAACAGACTGGAGAAGGTCTTTACCCAGTGAAGAGCTGTCATACAATTAGTCTTCCTAAGGACAGAGCATAAATAAATGGGTTCAAAGGGCACAAACTACAATACATAATATTTGTTTACATAAAAGGAAAAAAATCCCCACTGGTGAAAACAAAATAACTGACTGTGGAGACCTGATCACCTTTATTAGCAGAATAGAGGCTTCTCTGTAGGACTGGGTGTGATCAGGTTCCAGTGTCCTTTCAGACCCAGGACTCTAAGAGGAAGGGTGGCTCTGTGGGGACCGGCCTGGCCTCAGTGCATACCAGGAATTGGCATCAGTTGTGAAAAGGAAGAGCAAGAGCTTTGCTCAGATGTAGGGACAGGAAAACATACCACAGTACAGAACACAGAATAGCTGCATAATAAATACTGATCAGTTTATAAAGAAATAGAATCTTAGAAGCCAGTTGAATCTCACTCTTGTTAACAGGTGACACTGACTTACATTCTCCTGGTTCTCACTGAAATGAGACAACTTCAGAGACACATACATACTGCACAAAACTCTGTGACAGGTTTCCACCAGTCCTGCTGTTGCCCACAGAAGGTTGGACAGGAGCTGCCTCAGTTGTTGTTCACTGTGACCAAGTGCCCCTCCTTCTGTGAAGGGTCATGAGTCTGTCTCTTTACTTTGGTGGCAAACACTCCAGCAGCATCAGGCGACCCTGGTCATGGATAAGAATCATTCAATTTGGCAGCAACTGTGGCAGCTGTGACTCTTTCCTTTTGGCGACGGACCTCGAGGCTTTCCATGTCCTCAGGGACTCAAAAGGTCTCTTTGAAAAGTAAACCAGAATCAGCTCACCCATCCTCAGAGGACCTTGACCACGGTCATTCTTTTGAGGGGAGTCGTTACTTTTCAGGGGAGCTTGCTGTTCCCCTGCCAGTACAATTTCTCTTCCACTTTTTTCTTTTTCCATCGGCAGAGAAGCAGCATCTTAAAAGTCTTCCTGAAGGTTCTGTTGCAGAGGGCATAGCAAATGGGGTTGACAGTGCTATTGACGTAGCACAGCCAGTAGCCCAAGTGCCACAGGGTGACTGGGACACACTTGTCGCAGAAGGTGGAAACCAGGACCATGATGTTGTAAGGAGTCCACGTGATGATGAAAGCCAGGAGAATTGCACTCAGGGTCTGGGCTGCTTTCCTCTCTTTGACGAGGACCATCCTCTTTCGTTTGGTCATCTGATGGCTGAGGTTGGGATCAAGGCCTTTTGCCGAAGGGTCCTTGGACACCGGGAAGGAGCAGGGCATGATTTTCACCTTGCGACAGCTGTTGTTGGTATCCTGGGTCCCATTAGCTTTCACCACCAATCGGAACTTATAGGCCATGCACTTCTGACTCTTGGGTCGATGAGCAGCAGCTGGAGACAGGAAGTATTTTTGGGTGTCATAGTCATTTTTTTCAGTTTGAGCGTTCACAAAAGTTTCCTTGGTCTCTTCAGCACTGAATTCTTCCCTTGGGCTTTCCTTGGCCTGACTCTTGTAGACCACTTGAAAGACAGGGTCAGTGGTGGGCTTGTCCTCATCTTCTGAGGAGGGGTAGCTGCTGCAGGTGGTTAGCTGCTCGGCTTTGCCCCACTCAGTGCTCGGGCCAGTGGCTCGGGATGGCTTCGCAGTGACGGAGGTGCTCCTGCAGGAGGATGACCAGGAGGCTTGGTTCCTTTCCCTCTGGGCCAGTGTGGGCTGGGGGCAGCTAAAGCAGGACGTGAGCAGAGCCTCCTGAGCTGGCTTTCTCTTCTCAGTTTCAGCCACGCAGTCAGAGCCCTGGAGGTCAGCCAGGTCCTTGGTTCGCTTCTCTGTTTCCTGGTAGATTCGGCAGTAGAGGATTGTCATGACAGAAACAGGGATGTAGAATGCAGCGATGGCAGTGCCAAAAGTGATGGTGGGCTCCGAGAGGAACTGGATCTGGCACTCATCTGGTGGGACCGTCTGCTCCCCAACCAAGTACTGCCAGCAGAGGATCGCTGGCGCCCAGAGGATGAAGGAGATCAGCCAGGCCAAGCCAATCATGATGCCAGCCCTCTTTGGGGTACGCTTGGCCCGATACGTCAGGGGTCTTGTGATAGAAAAGTATCGGTCAAAACTGATCACCAGAAGGTTCATGACAGAAGCATTGCTGGCCACGTAGTCCAGTGCAAGCCAAAGGTCACAAGCCAGACTGCCGAGAGCCCAGTGTCCCATGAGGATGTAGGTAGTGTAGAGGTTCATGGAGAAGATCCCAATGATGAGATCTGCACAGGCTAAGCTGAGCAGGTAATAGTTGTTAACTGTCTTCAGCTGACTGTTGACTTTGAAAGAGATCATGACTAAGACGTTGCCCACGATGGTGATCAGGCTCACCACAGCTGTCACAGCTGCGATGGTGATGACTTCCCACAACCTGTGGCGTTCCAAAGGCTGGTGATTCACTGGGGTGCCATTGACGGTAGTAGCATTGTGGTAAGATTCCCCTTCCATCCTGGTGCAAGAGTTTACATTAGGAGTAAGTCTTAGGTTCTAGACTGTTCTCTTTTCGATCTCACTTCTGGCCAGTTTCTGGAAGAGAGGGAAATACATTAGCTCCACTCACCAGCATGAATTTCTTTTCCACTCATTGTTTATAATTTCTAACAGAACATTAAATGTGGTCCCACACCTATTCAGAGCAAGATGCCGAAATCTCTAAAGTTTTGATAACACTTTTTATAAAGGCATCTCCTCCCTTTGCTTTTTATGATTACCAATGCCTGAGAGCCTTTCTTGTACATGAGGCTGCTGCCCTCTTGTGGTTCTAATGGGCAATTTTACAAAAAGAGCTGGGAAGATGACAAGGGCAAACAAAAAGAAAAGAATCAGATTGTTGGAAAGCAGTGAAGAGGGGAAAACAGGTGATGCTAAGTTATCTTAGACTATGGCCTTGAGGTCAGACCCTCTGTTTTTTAAGCTCCTGGCGATAAGTACCTATTTTGTCATTCACTTGGGAAAAAGACAAGTTGTATCTACTTTATAGTCCAACTTTATTGAGTTTAATTATAAATTCAGTTATTAAACATTATTGAGGCACTGTTGTGAGCCAAGGCTGTATTACACCACTTCTCCCTTACTTAATGCACACACTACCCATGAGTACCTAGTTTTCATCTAGAGGGTTTAAAAGTTGCCCCAGCTGCTGAAGATGATGACTCTCCCTCCATTTTTGGGCTATTTGCATTGTCACAAATGTTTAAATTATCTTTTTTTCTGATTATAAAGTAATATGCTCCTTGTAAAAGTTCAAGCAATGTCAAAATATATAACTTCGAAAGCGAAAGTTTCTTCTAATTCCATCTTGCCAGGGTAATCAATGCTAACAGGTGTATTTTGCCAGCTTTTCCCTATGCATATACATGCTAACAAATATTTAAACACATTTTTTTCTAATGGGTGGATTTTTAATGTTTACACTCTAAATTTTGTTTTTTACTTAACTAATCATCATGGACATCTTTGGATCAAAGCTATCTTTTTTTCATTTTAATGACTGTACATTATCCCACTTAATGGATGTACTATAATTTATTTAACCAACTGCCCATTGACAAATTCCAGCTTTTAAAAATAAAATAAAAAATTTTCTTTTCTACATTAACGATCTATGTACATGATAAAAAGCTTCAGTGGGTACAAAAGTGTAAATGGTAATAGTTAGGTTTCCCTCCCACCTCTGACCTCCAATCTCCTAATCCCCCTTTTCCAGAGGTAACCACTGTTACCATGATTTATCTTTCCAGAGATATAATATGTGCATACAAATTATATGTGATGATATAAGAAAAGTACCATTTTAATTACATTTCAGGTACCTTGATATGATAATAGATCGTGAAGGAGAAGAGTCTTTTTGATGACCCTCAAAGCACATCATATAGGCAATACCGGTTCTGCCTACTGGCCAGTTTTGACACTTCTTTGATAATAGTAATCGATATAAATAATTTGTGAAGGACTATAGATCTTCTTGGCTTTGTTTTATATTTTCAGCTGCATTTTTAGATGCTTTCCTAATACCTCCAATTCAATATGGAATTGAATTAATGATATTGTCTTGTACCAGAAATCAGATTCTCCCAACTTCCTGATCTTGCACCCTTCTCCTTCACATCCCAACGAATGAAGTCCAAATTAGCCATGAAACATCCCTTTATGGGTCCCTTTCCATTCCTGCTGCTACCATCCTGGTTCAGCTTCCTGTTAACCTTACACCGATAACTCCCTGGTGATATCAATGTCCAAATGACGGCAAAACAAAACCCCAGGATGCCAGGTCACTCGGCAGAGACTCCCTAGCACCTGAAAAGACCAAATTTGCTCTACACCCTGCAGTTCCCTGGGCAAATTTCATCACAGACTGTTTCTAATAGTCAGATCTCAGTCATGCAGTGCAAGATAGGCCCTACAGAAATTCCTTCCTTTTTCCTTCATTCCTCCTTTTCTTCCTTCCCCCAATAAATATTTATTGAATGTCTTTTATGTGATACACTCTAACACTGGGGATACCATGCTGGGGATACCATTAGTGGGGATATAGATAAATAAACAGTAAATATCAGGGGCTGGTACTGCGTGCCATAGGGGCGCATGGGAAGGACATCTAACCCAGTCTGCTAGGGGCAGGGGCATTACCTGAGGAAAAGATGTTTCAGCTGAGACTTAAGCATGACTGGGCTTTAGCCAGGCAAAAGGGGTGTGTGTGTGGAGGGGTAGGGGGTTGAGGAAAGAGTGCCGCAGACGGAAGAGCTTGTTTGCAAGCCCAGAGGCAAGAGGAGGCATAAAGTTGGAGGAAGCCTGAGAAGTGACAGGTGAGACTGGAGAGGTTGAGGGGGTGGGTAGGAGGGACAGGAATGAACTTGAGAGTAAGTCCGCTTTTGGGGAGAAAAGTGTCAGCTATTTCCAGACTCCCCATCTGCTCTGAAAGTAGTCCCCACATCCAGCGTGTGGGAGCATTAGCCTGGAGAGAAGTAATAAAATGGACTGTTTGCTGAATTTTTCTAATCAAGTCTTCAAAATAAAAATAAATGGTGCTTTGGAGGGATTTAATTTTTCTACTTAATTGTATTAGAAGGTAGTGAGCAACTTATGAAAGGTTCTGCGAATGTGGTTGTGCATGTTCTCCTGTGAACGCATGTGTATCACTGGGGGCTTATCCTTTCTGATCTGTTTTCTCATTTGCAAAATAAGGAAATTGGACTATGCAATCTAAGATACCTACGCTTTTTTATTTTTGTTTATTACATAGTGTGATGGTTAATTTTAAGTGTCAACTTGGCCAGGCTACATTACCCAGCTGTTGGTCTAACACCTCAGTCTAGGTGTTGCTGTGAAGGCATTTTGTAGATGTGACTAACATTTGAATCAGTAGACTTTGGATAAAGCAGATTATCCTCCATAATGTGGGTGGGACTCATCCAATCGGTTGAAATCCTTAAGGGAAAGGACTGAGGTCCCCAGAAGAAGGAATTCTGCCTCCAGATTGCCTTCAGACTCAAGACTACAGCATTAACTCCTGCTGGGATTTCCAGCCTGCTGGCCTGCACTGCACATTGCAGACTTGTTAGCCCTCACAGTCCTTAAAAATTTCTCAAAAAGCTCTCTCTCTGTCTCTATCTCTCTGTCTCTGTCTCTCTCTGATAAATAGAATACACTCTGATAAATGGAAAAGAAGATCATTTATAGTGGCAACATCATGTCATAATCACGTAACTGAATCTGACATTGGGCAGCTTCAGGTTCAAAACCTAGTTCCATTACTTACTGTATGACTTTGGACATGCTACTTAACCTCTTTTAATTCTCAGATTTTTAAACTTTAAAGTAGGGATACTAAGAGTCCTTACCTCATAGGATTGTGTTAAAGATTAAACAAGATTATCCGGGTAAGTGCTTTGCCTAGTGCCTGACACAGGGATTTGCTCATTACAAAGTAGCAAACCATCAAGAAGGACATCACAATGACTCTTCCTATTGGGGGAATGGGTCTGAGGCATGGTTTATTAAGGGACAAGGTGGAATAAAGTGATGAGGCCATACTTTTGCAGCCTTGAGCTGACTGTTTTAGATGCTTCGTGGTGCTAATGATACTTTTCCCTTTAGTTATTATAGTTGGTGCCCTAATTCTGAGGGCATAACCTTGTTTCCAGCCCCTCAAGCAGAGTAGCCTACAGTCCTCCTCAAGGCCTGCTTATTTGAATAGGACTATTTCAAGATTCTTGACTGAAAAAAAGTGGTTCCATAGTCAAATAAGTTCTGGAAATGCCATATATTATATAAAGCTCTCAGAGACTTGGAGGACACATGAGCCCAGTGAAGGCCGAGAAGTCCTGAGGTCAAGGACACTATTGAATATTTGTTTTAACCCAGATGTGGCTTAGCTTATCTAACCTTTTTCAGTGGAACATCTGTTAGTATCTTGTGGAATCCCACAAGATGTATCACGCTTGGGAAATGCAATTTAGTGGGAAACATACTGAACTAGGAGTGTGGAGATCTGAGTTCTCATTTCAGCTAAAATTTGTGGTTTGAGACAAATCTCTGGGCCTCAGTTTCTTCACATATAAAATTAAGAGATTGTCATTGGTGATTTATCCTTTAAAATGAGTTCAGGCTTTTCCTATAGACTCACAGTGGAAAACACTGGATGTTATATTAATTTTAGACCTCAACTTTCCGCTATTCTCAACCAGGGAAATAGCAGTTATTTAGCTGCACCCTAAGTTAGTGTAGTGAAAGCAGCTCTCAGCTAATTTTCTTATCTGTTAAACAGGTATAACAATATCTGCTGTATCTACCTTACGGAGTTGTTTTGAGGACTCCCAAATGACATAATGTAGGGAAACCACCAAGTCCTATTCTAATGGCAGTTTGGGGTTTTAATTATTATAAAATGAAGAGTTAGTCTAGGTAAGTGGATCTCACCACTGGCCACTTGTTAGAATCATCTGGGAGCTTTTGAAAAATACTAATGTCTGGGCCCCATCCCAGACCTGTTAATTCCAAATCAATGTAGGAGAGACTCAGGCTCATATTGTTTTGAAATTCCTCAGGTGATTCTCACTTGCAGCCAGGGTGGAAAGCCAGTACCTTCTCTAGATCCTTGGTACTCAAGGTGCGGTTGATAGAGGGGCAGTGTTGGTATCACCTCAGAGCACGTTAGAACTGAAGGCTGACCAGGCTCAGTGCTTCTCAAAATGCTCATGATTACCTGGAGGATCTTGTTAAATTGCAGAAGGGCAGGGCTTGCAATTCCACATTTCTCAAAACCTCTCAATGCTGCTGATTCATGAGCCATACTTTAAATAGCAAGGCTGAGGGTAATTTCTGAACTTCTTAGAAAAGGAGAACCATAGCTTACATTGTGCTGTTGAAAATGGAATTTTCCAACTGAAATGTCCAGTAACAATTCGGATCCCCCTCTGCCTTCCAAGGACAGTTGAGGGACTTCCCTGGTGGTCCAGTGGTTAAGACTCCACACTTCCAATGCAGGGAGTGTGGGTTCGATCCCTGATCGGGGAAACTAACATCCCACATGCCATGCGGCCAAAAAAAAAAAAATTACTTAATCACAAGGACAGTTGAGTTCTTCTTATTTGAAATTAATACATATTTCCTTTCCAGCTTTGCTTCCCTCTATTCTTTCCTTTTTTTCCCCTGCCTCATTTTTTTTTTTTTTTTAAGAATTTTGGTAGGAACTTTATGAATTTATTTATTTATTTTTGTCTGTGTTGGGTCTTCGTTACTGTGCCAGGGCTTTCTCTAGTTGTGGCAAGTGGGGGCCACTCTTCATCGCAGTGCGCGGGCCTCTCACTATCGCGGCCTCTGTTGTTGCGGAGCACAGGCTCCAGACGCGCAGGCTCAGCAGTTGTGGCTCACGGGCCCAGTTGCTCCGCGGCATGTGGGATCCTCCCAGACCAGGGCTCGAACCCGTGTTCCCTGCATTGGCAGGCAGATTCTCAACCACTGCGCCACCAGGGAAGCCCCCTGCCTCATTTTTGAGAGTGATTTTCCTGATTCCTAAACTGCTGGGAATGGACAGACTTTCCACAGACAAAGGCATCTGGGACATGAGGTAGGTTCCATGACTGAGGATTGATTTCTTTTTGTTCTGATAGCTGGATGATAGTTGAGGGTGAAAACTGAGTTTCAGGCATCTTAGTCTTCCATAATAAACTTTTTGAATCATTAAAATGTTTTTGACTGAAAGATTATATTTATGGAGGGGAAACGTAATGTTTTTGTGTGTGTTATGGAGGCAAATGAAATAGAAGTGGTTATGGGGAGGAGTGAGAATTCTTCGGAGTTCTTATTTGGTTACTCAAACTTTGAAAGTTTCCATTTTTCACCATAGTGTCGAGAATATGTTTATTTCTAGGGTGCCTGCATCAGCAGAGAACAGATAATCATCCCTGGCTTATTTTCCACTACTGAACAGAAAACAAGAATCTCAGAGTAATAAAAGTGTCCTTGTTCCCAACCTTGGTAGATTGCTTCTTGCTTCTTTGTTGTCAATAAATTACAAATGGAGCAAAACAACATAAAAACCGAAAAAGGTAACCCTGTGTACCAAATGAATTCCTTTCCTTGTGGAGTGGCCTTGATGACTTCTGGGGCTTTGCTTTTCTGAAACACCTTTTCTCTGAGAAGCTTTATGCCCAAACAACTCTTCACTCTTTCCATAGCAACCACAGCGGAAAACTTGAACAGCATCTACAATCCAGTGATATCAGGACACCATCATCACCAGCTCATGTTGTTATGCAGACTATTCATGTGCCGCTCCTCCTCTCCTTCCTTTTCAAGGCTAAATCATAGAAAGTAAGCTTAGACACATGGTACCATCGGGTTAGATATCAGGAAGAACTTCCAATGACACAATGTGTGAGTAAGGGAGGTTCTGGACTTGTCTTTTTTGGTTTCTACTTTCAAGTAAGGTCTATCTAACCTTTGATTGATAGAACGGAATGCTGTCCAAAAACGTATGGTGATTAAGAAAGGACTTCTCGGCCACTCTCGCCTCCTGAGATAGACTGCATTCTGCCTATGGGATATGTATCTCTCTAAATAAACCTGCTTTCATGTAAAAGAAAAAAAAAAGACGATGTTGCTGAAGCAATAGTATCTGGCACAGAATTTTAATCTGACATATTTTTAAAAATATGTCCTGTGTTCACCACTGCGCTAGGCGCTGCGGGGCATATAAGAGGGATATACAACAGGCCTTGAACTGAAGGAGTCAAACTTCTACAATTCTAAGAAAAAGAGTATATAAGAATTATTGAGCCTTTGCACCACATTTATGCGACAGAGAAGTCTATTACCAAGGCCATCAAATGACTGTATTTTCATTGTAGCCCAGGAAAACAGAGGTGGGCTGCATTACATGAAGGCATAAATTGGAGCCATTCAAAGCACGTGTTGTGACCCTCAGGCCTTGGAGTTGCCTAGGTGGGTTGTCTTCTGTTGGGGTTGGTCTTGTCTCCTTATCCCGAAGTACGGGGCAGATGTTATCATCTCTTTATGTGTGCCTGGACATGAAAAAGTCTGGGCGGTACCGCCACAAATGGATTTATGTGAGACTCTGCAAGTCCAGAAGCTCTTGACGGCGTTGTCCAAGTCTTCCTAACAGACTTGGAGGCATGGATCATATATTCATCTTTGAATTCCCAAGGATAGTGTGTCGTTCTGGAAGCAACAAGGGAATGTTTCAAGGAGGGGGGAGTGATCGATCAACTGTATCAAATGAAGCTGATAAAACAAGAAAGATTAAGACCGAGACCTGACTAATGGATGTAGTTACATGGAGAACGTAAGTCACGTTGGTAAAGTGGTGGGCATGCGAGCCCTGTGGGGTAAATTCAAGGCTGAATGGGAGGAGAAATGGGACAGTGCCGTAGATGACTCTTCTGAGGAGCTTTGCTGTAGAAAGGAGTAGAGAAATGGGGCAGAAGCTGGATTAGAATGTGGGACCGAGTATTTGTTTTTGTTTTTAAGAAAGGTGTAAATTATAGCACATTTGCAGCCTGATGTGAGCGATCCAGTCATTAGAAGAGAGAAACTGATGTGTAGGAGAGAGGAGGGGTAGTTGCTGGAGAGATGTCCTCTGGTAGGTGAGCAAGGATAGGACCCAGTGCCGTACTAAAGGCACTGACCTCGCACTGGAGCAGAGGCCCCTCTCAGGAACAGGAGAGGAGGAAAGGTATGTGTGTGCAGGCACAGGTAGGCTGGGAGTTGTAGTAATGGCAGTGGTGGAGAGTCTTTTCTGATTGCTCCCATTTCTCTGTGAAACAGAAAGCGGGAGTGGGAGTGAGGATGGAGGGAGAGAGGAGAAGGGATCAGGTCATGAATTCTGTATGCTCGGAGTTTGTTCCGTTCATTTTTGGGAGTTCTCTACCCCTGACACCAGCTCTGGAAGCCAAAGCACCATTGTGAGCTGACAGGTGGTTCGCTTGCCCTTGTCTTCCCCAGGTTACAGCCTGGGGAACCTGGCCTGAAAGAGTGACTCCTGTCAGACTCCCTCCCCCTTCAGCCAGAGAGCACCCCTCAATGGTGGATGCTGCCATTCAAAACACAAAGTAAATAAACAGACATAAGAGACCTTATCAGTGTTTTCCAATTTGAATTGTTCATAGACTAAGCATCAGAAATCAACTAAACTGTAGAAAATCTGCCTGCCTATAAAGAGAAGAATCAGGAAGATGCTTTTTTTTCCCCATAAGAATTATATTTGCAAGGGCACAGTGCCTTTTTAAAAAAATCCTATCATAACAGCTACTTTCTGACAAATACCATATGATATCACTTATATGTGGTATCTAAGATATGACACAAACGAACCTATCTACAAAACAGAAACAGACTCGTAGACACAGAGAACAGACTTGTGGTTGCCAAGGGAGACGGGGGGAGGGAGAGGGATGGACTGGGAGTTTGGGGTTGGTAGATGCAAACTATTACATTTAGAATGGATAAACAACAGGGTCCTACTGTATAGCACAGGGAACTATATTCAGTATCCTGGGATAAACCATAATGGAAAAGAATATAAAAAAGAATGTCTATATGTGCATAACTGAGTCACTTTGCTGTACAGCAGAGATGGGCACAACATGGTAAATCAACTGTACTTCAGTTTAAAAAAATTGAAAAAAAAAGAAGAAAAATAACAACTACTTTCATCAAACAGTGAGAGTTTATAAAATCTTGGACTAGGAATTAGGAGGTATTCTTGTGGTGTTTAAATGCCCAATACTACCTTGAGATGGTGATTCTCAAACTTGGGCACGCATCACGATCACCTGATGGGTTTGTGAAACTCCTGATTGCTGGGCCTCATCCCCAGAGTTGCTGATTCTGGGGTGAGGCCTGAGAATTTGCATTTCTCATAAGTTCCCAGTTGATGCTATGCTGCTGGTCCACAGTTTGAGAACTATTACCTTAAGGAATTGGCTTCATTTAAAAAAATTAGGTCATATATATTTTTTGCATATATAAAATACGCAAAAAGTGCGGTTTATTTTTTTAGGAGTTACCTATGTAATTCAGGACTTTGTTTTAGATATCTCATGAATACTACCTAAGGGAAAACTGAATTTTTTATTCATGCAATGGCATATATTTAAAATCAGGACTATCATGTCAAAGCAGTTGCAGAAAATCCTCCTTCCCTTTGTTATTTATAAAACTAAAAGCTCTCTGTTTTTTGTTTTTTTTTGCAATGCAGTAGGTACTTGTGTGCCATTTTCATCCTCGATGACAGACACTTTTGCCATGTGGATCAGAATCAAATGAGGAAAGCATTCTCAACATCCTGGTTAAAAGAATTTCTGTCAGTGATGTCCTCCAATTAGGAAGTGTTAGCAGGAGACCTTCAAATTCTCCATGTCCTGAACACTCCTGGTTGAATTGAAAAAACCTTGAACTCATAGATGGGGAGGGCAGAGTAATGTAGTCCCTGGACTTCTGATGGCATCCGCAGCATAGACATAAGGGCACAGATTCTGAAACCAGCCTGACCGGGTATGAATCTCAGTTTTGTCACTCATTAGCTTGAGCAAATGATTGAACTCCTTTGTGACTCAGTTTTCTTATCTGTAAAATAGGAATAATAGTATTTACTTCATAGAAATATTAATGAAGATTAAATGAGTTAGTGTGTGTAAAGTGCTTGGAATTGTGCCAGGCACAAAGTAAATGTTAAATAAATGTTACCTTTTACTATCCACAAACAAGTCTCTCTGTGCTCTAACGAAGTTGGCTTAATCTGAAACCCACTGATCTTATTTCCCTGACCAGGGATTGAACCCACGCCCTTGGCAGTGAAAGTGTGGACCCCTAATCACTGGACTGCCAGGGAATTCCTGCTCCCACCCCACCCCCACACTGATCTTTTCAATGTCATAATTTTGGAGGCTTCTTGAGGGATACTTATACAGTTAAATCCATTTTTGCTAGTGGTTCTCATGCAGGGTGATTTTGCCCCTTGGGATAAATGTCTGGAGACATTTTTGGTTGTCATAACTGGGGGGAGGGAGGGTCGCCAGTGGGTAGCACCTAGTGGCTGGAGGCTGGGGATGCTGTTAAATTCTACAGTGCTCAGGGCAAGCCACCACCACCACAAAAAATTACCAAGTCCTAAATGTGCCAGAGTTGAGAAGCCCTGATTTGTGCTGTCTGGCGTGAGATTAATATGTGGATCTTCATCTTGGTGACAGCCTGAATCTGTGGTGTGTTGATAAATATTTAACAACCTGTTTCCACCCCCACTGATGGGGGTGGAAACAAAGTCCTGATTTGCAGAATTTTGCCAATTTCCGTGGTGTAAAAGTTGCCACCGTAACCCGTTTCAAGCAACCAACTTTATGTCACTGCACGTAGAATTAGGAAGAGATAATGTACCCAACCATTACAGTTCCTGGTCACATAGGGGATGGGGGCTCAGATTGTCCAAGGGGTTCTCCTGTTGGTTCCTTTATGGGGTACAGAGAAAAGGATAAAATTCTTGTTATTACTCCCATCTGCTTGTTTAGTGTTTCTCTAGGGGTGGGATTATGAATTTGAGCATGAGGATGAATAACTTAATTCTGAGTACCATTGACAGTGTTAATTTCACAAAAAAAGGTAAGGTTAAAAAAAAAAAGAGAAAAATAGGATGTGGAGGAATAAAAAATGGGAAAGCCTGGAGAAGAGTAGAGAGGGAAAAGAAAGAAAAATTGATGTACTGTGTGAGAAGTGACAGTGTCTATTGACAAAAATGTTAACTATTAAGACAATGAATAGAGCAAAATATATAATAGAATACAGTGTTAAAAAAAATACTATTATCCTGACACATCTCCTCTCCCAACCCTGTATTTCCTCTCTTGACTAATAGCATCATTAGCCACCTGGTCACTCAAGCAAGAAACCTGGGCATCACCCCTAACTTCTCACTCTGACCTCCCCACTTAGAATTGGACACGAAGTCCTATCAGTTCTCCCATCTCCTATCTGTCCCATTATCTTCCTTCTTAGCTCTCAATTTAGGCCCTAATTATTTGTGGCTTGGACTCTTCCAGTAGTTTCCTGATGGCTGCCTGGAATTCTGATTCTCCTCTACAGAATGGTTTTCTGAGTACAGTGGTTAACAGCATAGAATCTGAAGCCAGACTGCCCTGGGTTCCAATCATTCCATTACTCACTAGCTGTGTGATTTGGAAGTTACTTTACGTCTCCGTCTTAGATCCCTCATCTGTGAAACAGGGATGACACTAGTAGTACCTCATAAGGCTGCTGTGAGGTCTAAAGGAAGTGCTATATGGGAAGTACTTAGAACTGTGCTCTGCGTTACTTTGTTCAAGATTGCAGTTTACAACCCTTCAGCAGTTCTCTAGTCCCACTTACCAGGCAAACTCCTGCTCAAGCATCAGGACTTGGCTCCTGGGTCTATTTCTCATGAAGCCCTGGGTGACTCATTTAGGCAGTTTAACTTTTCTTCCTTCCAGACTTCACCTTGAATCTCTCACTGCACTCAGCACAATAGTGCAATCACCTGCTTACAGAGTTATCATCTTCCTTCTGGGAAGTGAGCTATTGATACTTGAGAGCAAGGACTGTGGCTTTTTTCTTTTTCTTTTCTTTTTTTCTCAATCTTCAAGACCAAGCACTGTGCCGAACACAGAGTAGATAATTAGAAGCAATGAACAGTGTTAACTATGTATGAATGTAAGAAAGGGACAGAAAGGATTCGGAAAAAAACACCTGTTTCGCCACACTGATTGGATGATGGATGTTTTAACCCTTCTCTGTATTATTTTCATGTGGTTTCTATAATACAAAGTTTTTTTAAAAAAATAATTTTATTTATTATTTTTGGCTGCATTGGGTCTTTGTTGCTGCGTGTGGGCTTTCTCTAGTTGTGGCGAGTGGGGGCTGCTGTTCGTTGCGACGTGCGGGCTTCTCATTGCAGTGGCTTCTCTTGTTGAGGAGCACGGGCTCTCGGCACGCGGGCTCAGTAGTTGTGGCTCGTGGACTCTAGAGCGCAGGCTCAGTAGTTACGGCACATGGGCTTAGTTGCTCCGCGGCATGTGGGATCTTCCCGGACCAGGGCTCGAACCTGTGTCTCCTGCACTGGCAGGCAGATTCTTAACCACTGCGCCACCAGGGAAGTCCTTGTAATACAAAGTTAAAAATGGCTCCCATGTATCCATATAAAACTGCCCTTTTCCCCCTTGGTTAAAGTAGACTGGATCCATAAAATGAACTACTGCTTAGCAATAAAAAGGAACAAAATATTAAATCAAAAAATATGGGTGAGTCCCCAAAACTCTCTACTAAATAAATGACACTGACACACAAACATGAATAGACTGAGCTTGCCTGAGTTAGAATGTCATTTCCACCACTACCGTAGCTGTGTCACATCAGACAAGTGGTTTAACTTCTCTAGGGCTATTTCCTTATCTGTAAAATAAGGATGACAGTAGTACCTACCTCACAGGGCTGACAGGAGAATTAAATGCTCATGTGCTCAGTAAGTGTGAGCTAAAGCAGTCATTTCTATAAACATTCTTTTGACGTCCTGGGAGCCCCTTCTGTCCATGACAGGCTGCACTGTTCTCTTGACTCCCAGTGGCTTGTGGCAGGCCACACCTCTCACCTGAGGACCGCACCCCCCCCTTCCTTCATACCTCCTCCTGAACCCAGAGGTATGAAGGAACTTTAATAATTACACCTATTCATTCTTGAAGATCAGGAGACTACACAGGAAAAAAAAATGGAAAAATTAACTCACTGGAAGTCTCACCCCACAGTTAACCACTAATGTAATAGGGAAGAACCTTTGTATTCTGTTACAAGTTAGTCACTAAAGGGCTGTTGCCTGTAAGCTTCAATTATACATAATGGCCCATCTCTGGGAACCCTGCCTCCCAGGTAGTGAGCATTAAGCTAGAATACCTTTTCTTTTAGCTCACAAGAAACATCCTGACCAGGCCCACCTGTGAATGACTGCAAGGAGGAAGAGGAGGCTGACCAGAACCCGGACATGTTTGACTTTGCTCTCTCCCGTTTTAGTATAAAAGAAGCCTGAATGCCAACGCAGGCAGCTGGTTCCTTGGGGGCAGGAGTCCATCATCTTCTCGGTGTGCTGTCTCTCCAGGTAAGCCGTTACTCCTTGCCCCAGCCAGTCATCTCTCGGATTCACTGGCCTGTCCTGCAGCGAGTAGCAGGAGCTTGGACTCGGTAACACTAATGTTTTGGTGTATACTTTTTAAGACTTTTTCTTAGGCAAATACACCGCATCAGTATGTCTTTCTTCTTTTAATTAAAAAACGAGTTCATATTATATAAACTTTATTTCATAACCCATCCTTTTACTTACTACGGCCCTTCCCCCAGAAACACCCCTCCCACTTGCAGCTTCTACTGGTCAGCCCTTTCCTCTGAACCCCCGGCCCTGCCGGAGACCAAGTTCCGACCCCACCTGCCAGGCCCGGGGCCGCCTGCCCCGCCCCCGCCGCGGCCAGCTTCCATACCCGGCCCCGCACGCCGCGCTCGCTGTCACCAGAGGCCCGTCGCTCGCGGCTCCTCAGTGCGGCCCGTTTCCGGTGGGGCAAGGGCGTCTCCGCGGCGGCCCGGCTCCCGCGCGCTCAGCACCGCCGTCGGTGGCCAGATGCAGGCGGAGCGAGGAGCTCGGGGCGGCCGAGGACGCCGACCCGGCCGCGGCTGGCCTAGCGGGGATGGCGACCGCGAGCGGGCCGGCGCCCCGGCGGCGGTGGCGAGAGGCGGCGGCGAGGATAGAGGCGGCCGCCGGGGCCGCGGCAGGGGCTCCCAGGGCAGCCGCGGAGGCCGAGGAGGAGGAGGTCCGCGAGGCGGCCGCCGAGAGGCAGGAGACCGGGGCGCCGGGCCCAGTGCGCCGGTAAGAGGGGACGGCCGGTGGGGTTCTGGCCGGGGTCGGGGTCGCGGCCTCGTGGGACCGGGGCTGGTGGGGGGTCCGGGCCCCGAGTCAGAAGCCGCGAGCGCAGTGCAGGGCACGCGCGAGCCGGACGGCGGCAGCGCCTGCGCAGGACGGGCGGAGGGCGGCGGGGGCGTGCGCCGGGGTGTGCACGTGGCGCGGGGGGTGGGTGTGCGTCCCTTGCTTCCTGTCTGCTGGGGTGCCCTGGAGGGTCAAGGCCATGGGCGTCCCCAGCCTGCCCAAGAGGTCTTGGGCCAATTATTAAAGAACCCAGCGGCCGCGGCTATGTGTCCGCAAGTCTAGGGGGCCGGTTGGGTGCGGGTGTCAGTGTGATTAACCCTTTTCGGGTGGGGACAACCAGGGATTGGTCTCCCAGTGCCTAACCTCACAGGGGGACATTCCTGTTATTAAGAAGGAAGGGATTTGGGGGTCAGTTTTGTTCACTGCCTGTGCAATGCGTGGCACACAGTAGGCACATAATAAATGTTTATTGAGTGAAAGAATGACCCCGACGAGCTGGACTGTATAGTATTTGGGGGCGGGATCAGATGCATAGTTCTCTCTTTCTTTTTAATAGCATAGTTCTCTTTCATTGTATATGTGTAGGAATCAGGGGTCGGTGGCCTTCGTCTATTTGAATTTTCAATCTGTAAATGTTTCAGCGGTCAGGTCTCAATTTTACTAGCAATATAATCGGCCATATTCATGCATTCGTAATTGGAAGTGTCTTACAGCTTGGAGCAGGGAATGGTTTGGGGGCAAACTTTTACTCTACTGATACCCTAGCTGAAGGAGTTAAATTACTGTCTTTATGAGCTGTTCTGTTATTTTAACATTTGTAGTACAAAACTGTATATTTTGAATTCCCATGTGCATAGATTACAAAATTATTATAGTTTTGGGTTGAGTTAAATTTCCTATTACTGAAGTATTGATATTTGTAATATCTTAAGGGCATAGTAGGTAGGATTACTCTAAAGATAGGAGTTGTGTACAAAAATGGAGTTGGAAAAAAATACAAAACTTAAGTGTGCCATATTTAACCTTGTTAGGATTAAGGCAGGTAATAAGTAAAATTTGAGAGAGGTATGAAGAAATTCTTAGAGTCAGCTCACCAGGAAATGAAGGAAACTGACCAGTCTAGTGCACATTATATATCACATCTTGTTTTTATAACAACGTTATTTACCTATATAACTTCATTACAACTTAATTTTTTTAGCAAGTTGAAAGTTGTTTAAACAACTTGATAACAAATTTGTTATATATATATACTTTATATGTATAAAATCTTCATTTTTATAGATTAACTGACTTGCTTAAGCTGTTGTAGCCAGTGGCAGAGCTGGGATTTATACCCAGCTGCCCTTGACTCGACTGTGTTTTATCTCTTGTATTTTTGTGAACCAGTCACTGCTTTACTGAGAATAAAGGGAACACTCCTTGGTTGCAAGGATCATGTTTTAACAGTAATTGTAGTAATGGTACCTTTGGTATTTGGTCTCTGTTGAACTAAATTGAATGAAATGATGGTGTATCATTTAGAGATGAATAAAGTATTTTTTGATTTATGCTTGTATTGTAACCATTGTATTAAAACTTTAGGCTTTTATCCTTTTTTAGAATGGTCTGAAAAATTCCATCTTGTGTTTTAGGATTTTCTCACTTCACAGTTTAATGATTCAGCGTGTCAGTGAATGTAGATGCTTCTCACAGTGCCTGGGGCATAGCTGTAGCCACTATTACCACCACCATCATATTTTCAGGCAGAGGTGGATGAAGAGAGGTTGGAAAGATTATTCCTTCATTTTGGTTTGGGTTGGTGGCCTGTAAGGTCACTTCCACGTTTCAGATTCTGAAGTGCTCTTCCTATTTAGGCTTGCTAAGAATACCATTCTTGGTGCCTAAAGACTAAATGGGACAAGGTTGATTAAGGTGCCTGAGGCCTCCTTGTTCTCATATCCTATGGTGCATTTGTGTCCCAAATGGAGGTTAATTGAAATGATTAGAAAGTTCACAGTAGAGTTTTAGCTGTGTAAGGACCAGGTACCTAACTCCAGAATTGAATACTGTCCATTCCCTTTGCTACTGTTTTAGACTACTACGGATACATGGCTTATAAGTGGAAAACAGGACAAAATAAAACTAAACAAAACAACTTCTTGATATGTAATACTCCAAGGTAACTTAGTTGAGTACATTGCATCTGCTAGTCTCTTGCTCTTAAATCATTTCCTCTATAGATGGTATGAACCCCAAGCCTATGGAGTTTGGGTAAGCATGTCATAAGGCTAATTATCTTCATTGAATACCCACTAGGTGTAATATTGTACTTAATGCAATCATTAACTCAAAAAAACCCCAATACTAGGATTTGCTTAGTATTATATTAATATTTTTGATGAACTGTTAACAGAGAGGAAGTCAAGGCCTATTGGCAGTCCTTGGAAATTTTTTTCTTCCCTGTAATATTAATAGTAACTTACATTTGTTGAGCACTTAGTATGAGATGAGAAAACTGAGGCACAGTTAGATTACTCACAGTTAGGAGAGGTTAGGTGATTTACCCAACATCACTCAACCACCAAATTAAGGAGTCTGAGTTCAACCCAGGCATTTCGGCTCCACAGCTGAATCTTTTAACTACCACCCCAAACTGCATCTGGAGTGATTTTGAGATTTGAAGAGCGGATATATGGAGGACTTGAGTGATCCTTTTCACATACCTGTTTTCCTGATGTTTTGATATGATTATAAGGTTTTAAGGTAATACAGATACCATATTCAATTATTGTGGGTGTCAGATCTTTGCTTTCTTGCTCCATGTTAATGTGTCAGCTGCTCTTATTCATTTTTTAATCACTTATGTCCATTAAAAGATAAGGTAGTTGTTTATGGCTGCATTAAGGAGAGTAGCCTTGGAGGCTTTTTTTTTTTTTGATGAAACTTTTGCTTTGCAAACAATAATATAAAGCCTTTGCCTGAGTAGTCATTAATACGAGATGCCTTTGACATTTTCATTGCTACTATTTTACTTAGTAAAAGGGAAATCTCTGATGTTCAAGCTTAGTGTGAACCAGGAAGAAGAAACGATGGCAAATCAAAGTTGCTCACAGTCAAAGGTACCTGCTCTTTCGTTGTCGCTGAAAGGAGTCACCTGCATCATGTCAGCCAACTAGAGATTGAGAGCCTATTAAAGCTGAAACTCAAATGACAGCCTCTAAACTGCATTGCTCCTATTTTCAGAAAGCCTGAAACAAATTTGGTTAGAAACTGAACGTGCTTAAGTGTCCCGAAAGAAAATTGCTTTGAGATTAGCTTTTGGTCATCCACAGAATTGGCCCTCTCTCCTGCAGCTGCAAACTGCCGCTCCAACCCTGTAACTACTTTGGCATCCTTATCCTTGCTAATGTGTACTGTTTGAGGTCTGCTTTCTCACTGACCATTGTTTCACTTACTTATTTTCACTATCAACACAGGCGACTGATCCTCGAAACTTCCTGCTTATAGTCTGCCTAAAAATTTTTTGATAAATTATACATGAAGTCGTACTTCAACGTTTATAATGAACATTTAAATCAGTGGTTCCGATTGCTTCATAATATAAAATTTCCAGCATATTGTCTGTATTGATATATATATATTTAAAATTTATTTTTATTTTTGGCTGCATTGGGTCTTCGTTGCTGCTCGCGGGCTTTCTCTAGTTGCGGCGAGCGGGGGCTGCTCTTTGTTGCGGTGCGCGGGCTTCTCATTGCGGTGCTTCTCTTGTTGCGGAGCACGGGCTCTAGGCGCACAGGCTTCAGTAGTTGTGGCTTGCGGACTTCAGTAGTTGTGGCGCACGGGCTTAGTTGCTCCGCGGCATGTGGGATCTTCCCAGTCCAGGGCTTGCACCTGTGTTCCCTGCATTGGCAGGCGGACTTTTAACCACTGCGCCACCAGGGAAGTCTCTGTATTGGCTTTTTAAATAGAAGTGTCACATCATTCTTATGCATGGAGTCTAAATACTATAGTCATTTAATATTCGCCATCATTATCTATTCTTCCACCTTTTTCTTTTTTCGATGTTATTATTTAAAATTTTTCAAGGTTTTTTAAAAAAAATTTTTTTATTTTTGGCTGTGTTGGGTCTTCATTGCTGCACGCGGGCTTTCTCTAGTTGCGGCGAGTGGGGGCTACTCTTCGTTGCGGTGCATGGGCTTATTGTGGTGGCTTCTCTTGTTGCAGAGCATGGGCTCTAGGCGCACAGGCTTCAGTAGTTGTGGCACAAGGGCTCAGTAGTTGTGGTGCACGGGCTTAGTTGCTCCACAGCATGTGGGATCTTCCCGGACCAGGGCTCTAACCCATGTCCCCTGTATTGGCAGGCGGATTCTCAGCCACTGCCACCAGGGAAGTCTCTCGATGTTATTTTTTTCTTCCAGTTTGAGTTATAAATGATGTATAGCACTATATGAGTTTAAGGTGTACAGCATAATGATTTGGTGTACATACATCATGAAATGATTATCACAATAAGTTTAGTGAGCAACTGTCATCTCATAGATGCAAAATTAAAAAAAATAGAAAAAATTTCCTTTTGATGGGAACTCTTAGGATTTACTCTAACTTTCATATATAACATACAGCTGTGTTAATTATATTGCTCATGTTTACATTACATCCCTAGTACTTATTTATCTTATAACTGGAAGTTTGTACACCACCATCCATTTAAGAATCACATTAATATTAGCAGTGAGAAGACTTACATTATTCCTTATTCTTTTTAACTTGTTTTTTAATTCCACATCTCCCTTAGCGCTTGACCCAGTGTAATATATTTTTGAACTTGAAAATCTTTTAGTGATTACCCTTTCTGCTTCCTTGTAACAACTTGTGATTTAAAAAAATGTTCTGTAACCTTAAGGCTAGGGTATAAATTTTTATTTTAGATTAAATTAAAATCACATTGATTTTTATACAATCTATTTTAATTAGCAGTTGTTAAACATACATGTAAAATTTTATTGTAAATGATCTTTTTCCCTAATGAGTTTAGTTGGGTATCCATGAATGAATATTACTTATTGCCTGAATGAGACAGGATTCACTGTCAATTCTCTTCCTAATTTTTCTTTTTATAGATGTAAGTACTGAGAAACATCATTCTCATAAATTGGTAGATGGGACTGGTTGGAGTTTTGTCATATAAGTGTCACTCAATTCTTTGAATACCTTTCTGATTATATGCTGAAATCATTATTGTAAAACATTTGAATGATCTGTCAGCTGACGACTAGATTAGGTCCTCCTTCAATTTTGTTGAAAACAAGGAATTGGAAACTACTGATTTGTGAAAGGTCTCAATACTTTCTCAATATCTACACCTATATTTCAAATTACCCTTTGCTTGGCCCTCAGGGAATGCCCCACAGTCAGACTGAGAACGGCCGAGAAGGGGTTGCCTCGTCCTCAAGCGCTAAGTGTCCTGTATTTCTAAGATAGACTGCTCTTAGGAAAGAGTATGGACATTGAATATCTGGAACTGGAGCTTGATTCTTTTAAAAACGTGCTTGTTCAAAAACCCTTAGGAAATTCTATATGACGCCCCCCAGGCCTATGCATACTCCATCAGAGGCCTGCTGAGATCACATTACTTACGAGCTCTCCTTCCTATCAGGAGCCTGTGTAGAGCCCTGTGGAAAAAAAAAGGTCATGAAGAACCTAGTGGCAAGATGGGAATGAAGACACAGACCTACTAGAGAATGGACTTGAGGATATGGGGAGGGGGAAGGGTAAGCTGTGACAAAGTAAGAGAGTGGCATGGACATATATACACTACCAAGCGTAAAATAGATAGCTAGTGGGAAGCAACTGCATAGCACAGGGAGATCAGCTCTGTGCTTTGTGGCCACCTAGAGGGGTGGGATAGGGAGGGTGGGAGGGAGGGAGATGCAAGAGGGAAGAGATATGGGAACATATGTATATGTATAGCTGATTCACTTTGTTATAAAGCAGAAACTAACACACCATTGTAAAGCAATTATACTCCAATAAAGATGTTAAAAAAAAAAAAAAAAAAAAAGGGTAGTACCAGGGAAAAGAGGAAATCAATACATGAAGGCTCTGCTAATTGCACGACTGTCAGAAGGCCCTGTTCAGGATCTCCTTCTTAGGGATGATTTCGCCTCATCTCCTTGTGACCTGAACCCTATCTCTCACTGAGTTCAGTGCCCCGTATTTGAGCTGCCTTAGCCCTTGACTTTCTGCTTTGTCCTAGAGGACAGGAGCTTGTCTTGTTCACTGTTAAATTGAAAAAAAGAAAAAAAAAAAAATCACATTACTTACTTTTTTTTTCTTTCCTTAGTAAGATAGTTTATTGCATGTATTCACCCAGAAGGTTGGAGTGTTTTTGTTTTTCTGGGGTTTTTTTTGGGTTTCACACTATGTGCAGAGTATGGTTTCCAATTTTCCAGTTTTTTGTCATTCTTAGTAGTGTTACTGTCTTTGATTTAAACTACTGCTAGGATGGAAAATGGCAAGCTCATAATTCAACACCATCAGGCTACATTTCCTGGGGAATTACGTAGTAAGCCATTTCTGCTTTTTCCTTTTTTCTTCAGAAAAAGTAGTGATTACGTTTCACAGTACTGGGCAAGTGACCTCTAGAGAGGCTGTGTGAGAAGTCATTTGGTCTTAGCCACACCACAGCATGACTGACAAGCCTTTTTTAAGAAATTAAGTGGTTGTAAAGGTGTTTTCTCTTCAGATGTCGCTATTTCCTGATGCACTTTGAAATACCAAAGGGAGAAATAAAGACCATACCGACACAATTATTTCTATTTTATAGAAGCTACCGATTAACTTATTAGGGCACTACATTCATTCTCTTTAAAATTTCTTTTTCTTTTGTTAGAGCCGTTTGTGCGTGTGTGTTGAGGTACCAAGAATAAATTCTTTAATACTTTTTCCTTTTGGATGGAAATAATCAACAACTTTGTTGGTCTGAATATTTTCTACAGAGTTTTCATGGGGCAGTGCATTGATAATTGTTATAGATAATATCACACTTTTGAGTGGATTTTGTCAAAGGGTGTTGAGAAATACAAATTGATATGCTTAGTTTTATCCTGATGTTGCTAGGATGCTGTTTTTAGAATGTGACTAACCTGATGTCTGTCAGCCTTAAATTACTTAAAAGACAATTTCTGTAAAGAACAGTACTCCCAAGGATGCCATTTCTACCATCCATGTCACATCACTGCTATGTGCAAATAGCATGAAAATTAAAAAAATTTGTAAGAGACTGATAGAATGAATTCCCCATTGTACATATTTAATTCGCCTTTTTTCTTCTTGCTATTAAGGACTGATACAAATACGTCTGATCCATATTTCTTTAGTACCAAGTCAAACTTATATTGAGGAATAGCAAACAAATTTTAATACTAACCTAAGCAAAGTATTGGGATGACAGGACTGTTACCCAAAATTCATATATACTCTTGGATTATCAGTGCTGTGATCCCTCCATTTCTGTATTTAGCTGTGGGAAGTTACTAGCGCTGGGAGATTTTGTCAATGGATGTGTATTTTGTGAAATAATTAGTCACCAAATTTAGATGTCTGTAGTCTCTGGCTTGAAAGGTCCATTAACAGCTGCATTTTGGGAAAATGTAAAATCCTTAGCCTTCTCTCTCAAAGTCTATGCAGTGTGAATTTCATTTAAATCATGGATTTGGATCTGTGGTTCTATTATGAATCTAAAGTTCACATCCCAGTAGCTGGAGTCATGATATTGAGGACTAGGATATTTTGCTCTCATTTTTTTTCTTCTACTACAATGCTGATGATAAAATAACATGTCTTTGTTTAATACTTGGACTAACTAAAGCCTAGTTTATTTTATACTACGGAAGAAGGCTTAATCCCTGTTACAGATATACAAACTTCAGGTCCTTCTGAAGAACCTGTGAGTTCTCTGGGAGCAAAGCTTGATTAAGAAATGAGTATTTTTCTAAAGGCAAAGCTTGGCTTCCTATTTTCCCTTACTGTCCTTCACCCCACTCCCAGGTTGTATTTTGGTTTGCTGCTGCTTTTTTTATGTCAGTAGTATTATGATTTTATAGAACAATTCCTATTAAGTTTTTCTTAATTTTTATTTTATATTGGAGTATATTTGATTTACAATGTTGTCTTAGTTTCAGGTGTACAGCAAAGTGATCAGTTATACATACACATATATCCTTTTTCAGATTCTTTCCCCATATAGGTTGTTACAGAATATTGAGTGGAGTTCCCTGTGCTATACAGTAGGTCCTTGTTTACCTATTAAGTTTTAAAAAGTATTTTTCTTTTTTTTCACAGCCAAGAGAATCATTGAATTAAGAGGTTAATAGAAAATGTTATTTGAAGAGCAATTATTTTATGTATATTGGAGGGGAAAATTAAGCAGATAAGTTGGTTTTTCATTTTTACAATATGGAAGTAGACTTAAAACGGAGGGGTTTTAGACAGAATTGGCAGGGAGGGGAGCTTCAGGTTTGCACCTCATCTGTTTCCTGAGTGACTTCCTGGGGGGCAGGGAGGAGAGGGGAAACTGCTGTTGAAGCCTGAGGATGGGTGTCCATGCTGGTGGGGGCATCACGGTGATCCCATGCGGGATGGGGTCTCTGAAAACTCAAGTATTAGAGTTGAAGAATTATGGACAAATAGGAATTATTGTTTCAAGGTGGTAGGTAACAGGACTTTATAGACAAATGAATAGTTAGGGTATAACTTCTCAAAACCTACCTAAGTTCTGCTTTTTGCCTGTCTCCCTTCCTTTCTCTCCTCCCCCCAGCCCCCGCCCAGGTTTTTTGTTTTCTGTTTTTTCATTTTTCTTTCAGGGGCTATATCACATGGTAGTCAGTGATGTGTGTTTTGCATTGTTGCCGACTGGTTAGAAACCTACCTTCCAAACCCCTACTTACTAGTTGCAAAACCTCAGGAAAGTTGCATAAGCTTTCTGAAACTCAGTTCCCTTACCTGTAAAGGGTGACTAAGAGTGTCTACCTTACAAAGTTGTAAAGATTGAAATCAGATGAACACAGTCAAAGGTGGTTCTTTTATCTACAGTCATGCTGCTGTCCTCCCTCATGCAGAGTCTTAATCTTCTTAGAGTATGCAAGTCAAATGCAAAACTACACTTAAGTTACACACAGGAACTTACAGATGTATAGAATATTTAGAATTTGTATTACTTATGGAATAAGGTATTATCTTTTTTCATTTAGAATTTCCTTAAAAGCTTTGAAGCAGTAAGTCTCCCAGCCTTTACTGAGAGGCTCTGTGCATGTGTTTTTGGGTATGTTTTCAACGCTCTATCAGGAAATTTACAGCTCTGCCTTAACGTCCACTTCCTGCTTGTGTAGAGCCTCAAGGTCGGCCTGAGGTAAAAGATTAGGGCCTTCTCAGATCTTTCCTGGGCATGCCCACAGCTTTGCACATGTGCATGGCCTCCTAGATTCTCAGGAATATGTCAAAGCTTTACAATGCCCTCTTGGGCATCTCATTCTCCAGTTTTACCTTATAAGTTTTAGCCTCTTTTGAGCCCACCTGGTATCGCTGCCTCAAGTGGCTACGATTTTAAACTTTTGCTGCTGATTTTTTTTCTTTTTTACAAACTTCCTGGTCATATGACTGTTCACCCAGGGTGAGTTCTAAGTCTGCTCAAATAAAAACAAGATCTGAGGGCGTCCCTGGTGGCACAGTGGTTAAGAATCCGCCTGCCAATGCAGCGGACATGGGTTTGAACCCTGGTCTGGGAAGATCCTGCATGCTGCGGAGCAACTAAGCACGTGTGTCACAACTATTGAGCCTCCGAGCCACAACTACTGAGCCCACATGCCTAGAGCGCTTGCTCTGCAACAAGAGAAGCCCCTGCTCACCGCAACTAGAGAAAGTCGGCGTGCAGCAATGAAGACCCAATGCAGCCAAAAATAAATAAATAAAATAAATAAATTTATTTTTAAAAAAGAGCAAGATGTGAGAATGGAGCTTTTTACAGAGCTTCCAGAAAAGTCAAATAGTGACAACTCTCTGGGGATAGGACTTTTGGCAAGCTTTTCTACCCTCTCCAGTGGCTTCAAGGCTGCTGGTTTTCACAGTCACCATTGTAGTGAGGCTTTTGGTTTTCAGGGCTATTGTAGAGCTGGGTAGAGTGGGATTGGAATAAGCAAGTTGCTGTTCTTACAGAAATTTAGCTGTTTTTCTTGAATAAACACTCCTTGGGTTGTTGCAAAGTTTTGGTTAATTTCCATAGTTCTGAAAGTGTCGGTTTTAACAATTTTTTGTCAGTGTTCTTGTTGCTTTTGTGGCAGAGTGGATATTCGGAAGTCCTTACTCTGCCATTCTGGAAGTGCTTCTATCCTACTGTTTTTTGAAGCAGCCGTTGCTACTCTTTCTAATTGTTGGAAACTTCTTTTTCTTTTTGTGACAAAACATGTCTCCCCTTAATGCTGTTATGTGTAGGACAGAGTTCTGTTCTCTGGAACAACAGAGTTTTTGACTGAGCCAAAACATAGGAAGAATTCTCTTAAGACTAAAAAATGCCCTGGGGGACTTCTTAATGTTTAATTTCAGAGACTTTTTTTTTTTTTTTCCTGACACTGTCAACTTGGGATTGATCACATATAGTCAGAGTATGGTAAGAAGGCAAAAATGAATGATTTTTAATTATTTAGTCAAATATGATATTTTATCATTTTATGAGACTATTTTCATGATTGATTCCTCTGAAGATTTTGGCACCTAATTTACAGTTTATATTTTTTAGTACATCCTGGGTGACACTCACTTATATGTGATTGATACACACCACATCATGGTCTCTATCATGTGATTTCTTCAATTCTAAACTTCTCAAATTTGACTTCTTCCAATATTCCTCCCTATGTTGTCAAAATTAATCTGTTTCTTTTCCTTCCCTTTTGTATCAGAGATACAGGTATCTCCTAAGATGAGAAGTTCTACCTATTCTGTTAAATAACAGAAAAATACCCAGAAGAAAATAAAAATTACTTGTAATATCATTACCCAGAAATAACCACTGTCAACATTTTGCTGTATGGTCTTTCGATATAAAACTGGAAAGATGTCATGATAAGAGTTAAAGGAAAAAAGATAATATGTATTTATGGGAAAATTATAAGATGTGTACATTCATTTAAAATCCTGAAAGGGTGTGAATACGTATCAAGCTATTATTAATCTGTGTTTGGAGTGGGGAAAATATAGAGACTATGTGGAACTTTGTCTTTCCCTTTATTCAAATTTTTTATAGTTGTATATTATTAGCAACATAAATATATTGCATTTGAAAAGAGGATTCTACAGATAAACTTTGGTTAGGAAATAAGACAAGATGGGCAGGCAAGATGATGCATATACAAATAATAGGGATTATCTCTGGGTGAAGGGACTGTGTGGTGTCGTGCACGGTACAAAGGACGTTGTGCGGAAAGACAGTCACTTTAGTTTGGAGAGGTTATGTTCCTGTCCCTCTCCTATTTCTCTCTCTCCACATACACACACACTATTGTTTTTTTAACATCTTTATTGTTGTATAATTGCTTTACAATGGTGTGTTAGTTTCTGCTCTATAACGAAGTGAAGCAGCTATACATATACATACATCCCCATATCTCCTCCCTCTTGCGTCTCCCTCCCACCCTCCCTATCCCACCTCTCTAGGTGGACACAAAGCCCCGACTATTTTGTTTTTTCTTAAAGATTTTTTTTTTTGAATCTTTAAGAGTAAATGGTAGACATGATGTCCCTTTACCCCTAAACACTGCAGTATGTATTTTCTTTTTTTAAAAAAATTAATTTATTTATTTTTGGCTGCGTGGGGTTTTTGTTGCTGCGCGCGGGCTTTCTCTAGTTGCGGTGAGCGGGGGCTACTCTTTGTTGTGGTGCGCAGGCTTCACATTGCGGTGGCTTCTCTTGTTGCAGAGCTCAGGCTCTAGACATGCGGGCTTCAGTGCTTGTGGCTCGTGGGCTCTAGAGCGCAGGCTCAGTCATTGTGGCGCACGGGCTTAGTTGCTCTGCGGCATGTGGGATCTTCCCGGACCAGGGATCGAACCCTTGTCCCCTGCATTGGCAGGCGGATTCTCAACCACTGCGCCACCAGGGAAGCCCTGTATTTTCTAAAAGCAAGGAAATCTCGTGCATAACTATAGCACAATTATTAAAATCAGGAAACTAAATTGATACAATACTATCATCTAACTTTATTGAGATTTTTCCAGTTGACCCAATAATGTCCTTTATTAGGCTTTGAATCTTGAGGCAATGACGTATAGATGTAGGATAATTAGAGATTATTTGCTATAGCAATTATCATGGCATCCTCACTATTTCTGTTAGGTGACTAAGTTCTCATTTGCTCATTTCCTGCTTGGGTTTTTTGTGTTTTTTTTTTCCGCCAGCCTCTAGACTTCTCATCTATTTTACAAACTACTCGAAATTCTTTTAGTAAATTCCTTTGCTGACCAAGTTTGCCAGAATTGATTTCTGTAGTTTGCAACCCAAACTTTGACTGATATATTACATTTCTCCCACTCTCTGGTTTTCAAAATCTTATTCATCTTCACATGCTAGTTCGAATGCCACCTTTAGTGAAGCTTCCAGTTTTCCTCAGTTAGCAATGTGGTACTTTGTAAATAGAGCACTTATTTTTAGTCTTCATTTTATTATAGTCAGTTATTTACTTGTATGTCTCCTTCATTAATTGTAAGCTCCTTGAAGGCCTGTACATGATATAGCACTGTGGTGTTCAGATGAGTGATAGGATTTATCAATAGAAGGTAAATGGGGCAAGCTAGAGAGTGTGTTTTTAGACAGTGCCGTTTTGGGAATTCAGGTCAGGGGAACCCTTTATGTTTCATTTGCCTTTGTTACGCTATTTGAAGTACCCTTCCTTTGGTGGTTGAGAGCTCAGTAACTAAAAAGTTATTGCTCTCCCAAGGGCCAGATCTACACAAGAGGTTTAAATCACATTGGATTTTATATTTTCCTTGTTCTAAATATTTTAAACTTTCCAGTGTAATGCAAACCACAGATTTTTTAGACTGTGAGAATAAAACAGGAATTATAGTATCCAGAGGTCTTATATGTATAGCGCCCCTTTTCACTATTTTTTTTTCTATTTATGTTTTAAACTCATTTGTTGTATGTATTGTTCAAACGAGTCTTATTTCGTCTATACTTTGGAGTCCTTGCCACTTTTATCTTTGCCATTTTTTTGGTCAATTATTAAATAGAAAAGTTTTTTTTTAAAGCTGTCTGATTTATATGGTTCTGTATATTTGAAATTATATTTGAAATGTTAGAGTCCTTAAGAAATTTTAGTGTTTATTTTTCTGTTTTTTCTTAACTATTTCCTAATCTGTTACTAATGAATTGACAAGAGTACATGTTTGTTAAATTTAAACTAGAGTTTATTTATAAAAATGTGCTGTGTTAGCTCTATGTATAGAATAACGGGATTGGAGAAAAAAAAATTTTTTTTTCCCTAGCAGGGAATAATTAAAGTAACTAGCTTTTTAGTAGTGTTTCGTTATGCTGTAAAATTAGGTCAGGACTAACCTAGGACAGAGCATTTCTTGTGCCTTAATTTTATTCTTATTGTTACTTTTGTTTCTTTTGCCAAGTAGAAATTGTAGGTTCTTTATTTGCTTCATAGAGATGGTGGAAACATAAATTAGGTTGCTTACAAATATTTAAAAATCTGTGTTAGGGACTTCCCTGGTGATGCAGTGGTTAAGAATTCGCCTGCCATTGCAGGGGACATGGGTTCAATCCCTGGTCCAGGAAGATCCCACATGCTGTGGAGCAACTAAGCCCGTGCGCCACAACTACTGAGCCCACATGCCACAACTACTGAAGCCCGCACACCTAGATCCCATGCTCTGCAACAAGAGAAGCCACTGCAATGAGAAGCTCGTGCACCGCAACAAAGGGTAGCCCCCGCTCGCCGCAACTAGAGACAGCCCGCACGCAGCAACGAAGACCCAACGCATCCAAAAAGAAAAAACAAAAAAAACTATGTTAATTTCCTTGCAGATAAACTTCCTAATGAAAGCATATACAGAAAGAACCTTTAAAACTATGTTTTTAGAAAAAGTGTTGATCATATTCAACACTTAGATACTCTTCTCTTGGTGGGAGTTGATACAACTCATTAATGAAATCATTTGACATCAGGGTTTAGCCCATGACCCAGCAATTCCATGTTAGCAATTTATCTTACAAATATGTCTGAATAGTTAGCAAGTGTAAGTAGATGATTGTTCTTTGCAACACTTTAAAATAAGGAAAATCTAGAAACAACTTCCTAAATGTCTGTTAAGGAGGACTGGTTAAGTAAATCATGGTATGTCTATGCAGAGGGATACCATGTAGCTATTAAAGAATGGGGTAGATATGGAAAATGTCTAATATCAAGGGAAAAAGTTACTTCAGAAAACTAAGTATAGTATTACATTAGTGTAAAAAAGATATTCATACATAGGCATACAATGGAAGGCTGTATAAGAAACATATGTAGTGGTTACCTTTGGGGAATGAGAATAGGAGAAAAGGAGGATTTTCCTTTCTATCTTTCTGTACTATTGAATTTTTATTTTGTTGCCACGAACATGCATTACTCATATGAGTAAAGAAACAAATTAAACATTAAGTTAAATTACCTAGAACTGCTTCTTCGTAGGCCCTGAAAGCCATCCTTACATTTAAATGATCAGAACCTCCCTGTGAAGGAGGCTGGCAGTGTTAAGTGTAGTTTAAAAAAAAAAAAAAAATTAATTAATTTAATTTTTGGCACTGAGTCTTCGTTTTTGCATGCGGGCTTTCTCTAGTGGCGAGCGGGTGCTACTCTTCGTTGCAGTGTGTGGGCTTCTCATTGCGGTGGCTTCTCTTGTTGCAGAGCATGGGCTCTAGGCGTGTGGGCTTCAGTAGTTGCAGCATGCAGGCTCAGTAGTTGCGGCACATGGGGGTCTAGAGCTCAGGCTCAGTAGCTGTGGTTCACGGGCTTAGTTGCTCCGCAGCATGTGGGATCTTCCCTGACCTGGGATCGAACCCGTGTCCCCTGCATTGGCAGGCGGATTCTCAACCACTGTGCCACCAGGGAAGCCCTAAGTGTAGTTTTATAGATGAAGAAATTAGTAGTTGGGTGGATTTAGGCCTTTTAAAGGATATAGCGAGGTAGTTGGTGGTGGAATGAATACCTGAGGTTTCTAACTTCTAGGATGAGACAAGTTTTTTTGTTTGAGTGAACAAAACAATGAATTGTGAATTGTTTTTTTTTCCCCCTCCTAGAAGGGTTATGTACTTTTCATGCTTTCCTATCAAGCATATATATCTTTTCTAATATAGCAAATGGTTAGGCGATATTGAATTGTAGTTTATCCCTTAGATCTGTTGACTTAAGTTTTTTTTAGTTTATTCAATATGTATCTCATTGCTCTTAGAGATAGCAAATGTGGGGTAGTAAACTGTGGAGATGGGAATTTAAGATTTTCACCAAATGACACAGAAATGGCGGTTTCCGCCCAGTATCCTAGGTCTACGTGTGTGGCTTCACCACACTGTTCTCCCTAGGCTGTAAAAAGCCATGCTTCTATCCCTCAGTTTCTAGTTCCTTAAACATTAGGGATTCTAAGTGGGCTGCTGTGATATGTGGTATTAAAAAGACTGGGAAACTTTTAGCATCCCGCTTACCTTCCCTTCTCAGTTTCTTTTTCTAAAATTGCGACCTCTATAGCAAACAAGTATTTATTCATTCTCATTCTCTCTCTCACTTATAAAACATTTAAGTGTGAAAAACCTTTAAGAGCCCACTCAGTTTTATAATGTCATCATTATAGTTTATAATCAAATCATCCTGTAGCTTAAAAAAAAATCGTGTTAGATTCTGATTTGCTCTGTAAGTCCACATTCTGGAAGTGCAGACTGCTTAAAAGTGACTGAAATGGTGATGCTTCATTTCTCTTTACAAAAGTTAAAGGATTTTTTTTTTTTTAAATAAGAAGTGAATAGTAGAGATAAAAGCAAATGTATAAGTGCTCTTTGGCCTAATCAAATAAAGGACAATTGAGCCATCTGTCAAATGCAGGTTGAACTAGATGTATGAACTCCAGTGCCCTTGTCCGGCTCCAAAACAGGAGTGAAAAGAAAATTCCAGGCCACTCCCAGGCATCATCTGCTGCACAGAATGTGTGTCTGCTCGCAGCTGACGTGAAACCAGCAGCCAAAGTACAGTTTTAGCCTTGAACAGCAGGTGGGGTAAGCAGTCAAACATTTTTCCAAATGGGAGTAACATTCATTTCATACTTAGTCATTGATTGAACAACCACGGAATGCGTGCAAACCCGAGTGGGTTCAAACCTTAGCTGAGTAGACTAAAACAACAGCAACAGCAACCAATTCTTCACTGTGATTATAAATCTTTACTCCTCAATTTTGACTATTTCCTAGATTGTTGATATTATTTCAAACCAGACTGGAAATCTGAGAAATGATGTACACTCATGATTCTCTTTTGTGTTCCTCCTCCCCTTGTTTTGTTAGAATCATACAGTCTTACCCATAGAGGAAAAAAGAGTGGGAATCAGAGAGACAAGTTGTAGCAGAAAATCTTCTTTAATGAAGGGGTTTCTTATCTCTTGGGTGTGTGGGCTTTATCTCTGATTGTTGGTGTGTATGTCATGGCCAAGGGTAATTGAGGCAAGGATAATTAGCAAATGTGTGAGCTTAATAGGCTGCTTAATATTTTATCCTTAACGTAGGTATTTCTAGATGAAAATGTTGCCTGAAACAGACTTTTGCAGTATAAACTCCAGATCTGGTATGTATTATTGTATTTGTGAAATTTCAATATAGTTTCATTGATTTTTGAGCATTAATGGCTTACAGTTAAGGTAGAACTTACAGAACAAATTTTGTGGCATAAACAGCAAACTTAGGGAGTTGTTCTTTATTTTGCATTGAGTCTCTTCTGATATATGGACTTTTGTTTATGCTACTTCCTTCATTTTCTGGATTGTAGAAACTGAGTTGATATTTGCAGTTTATATATATAGTGACTTTGGGTGCCACAGCCATTGTACTTCTCCACTACCAAAGCTGGTATATCCTTAAATACACATTTATTTTAAAAGAACAAATTAAAGGGGCACCTTTCTTTTTTAGTGCGGGAGCTGACCATATATGTTCTATCAACACCTACAACTGGCATGTGCCCCTCTCTGTATCTACACATATATATTCATTAACATACTCATATAAGTTGTATATTAATATGCTATTTGGAAGTGCTTTATACTCCCAGTTTTTTCCTTTTTGTTTATGGTAATTTATATGACTTAATAGTTTTCCCTAATGAATATTCTCTGGGCAAAATATCTTCCTTTTTTGTTTTCTGACCTAAATAATGATTACTGATGATCTTATGAAGTGAATGTTTGTTTCCCCCCAGATTCATATGTTGAGGCCTTACTTCCCAGGTGACTGTATTTGGAGATAGGGCTTGTAAGGAGGTGATAAATGTTAAATGAGGTCATAAGGGCGGGGCCCTAATCTGATAGAGCTGGTGCTCTTGTCAGGAAAGGCAGAGAGACCAGAGCCCTCTCTCCTTGACATGTGAGGATACAGTGAGAAGGCAGCCATCTCCAAGTTAGATAGCCGGTCCTCACTAGACATCGTCCGCTGGCACCTTGATCTTGGACTTTCCAGCCTTCAGAACTGTGAGAAATAAATCTCTGTTGTTTCAGCCACCCAGTCTGTGGTAATTTGTTTGGGCAGTCTGTATGGCTAATACAGATGGCTAACTTTCTAACCATAAATAAATAGGTATTTTTTATAGTGGGTAATGTGAAGACTTCAGATGAAATAGATTAAGAAACTGATGGGAAATTGAATGCAAACTAAGACCACTTGACTGTTACTGAAATGAATAGCCCAGTCTGCTTTTTGTTGTAGCTTACGTATATCAATTCTTTTAGTTACTGATCTTTGGATTCTCTTATTTGTGATTGTTTACTTCACATGCGAATGACACATTTTTTTCCCCCTTTCACTCATCTGTGGTAAAGACTCGTCTGTGGTAAAGACTTGTCTGTGGTAAAGACGCCCCCTGATCCTGGGTTAAAAAGGGCTCTCTCCTCGAAGCAGGAGAGTTCTTTTTAGAGGAAGCGTATTTGTGTTTTTATTGTTGCTGTAACAACTTGCCAAAAACTTAGTGGTTTAAGACAATACAAATTGATTATCTTATGGTTCTGGAATCCCAACCTGGGTTTCACTGGGCTAAAATCAAGGTGTCTGCAGGGCTGCATTCCTTTCTGGAGGCTCCAGGGAGAATGTTTCCAGTTTCTAGAGGCTGCCAACGTTCGTTGGCTCTTGGCTTCTTCCTCTGTTTTCGAAGGTAGCAACATGGGGTCTGTCTCACTTTACTTCCGTGGTCACATCTCTTTTCCTTTCTCTCCTTTTTCTGCCTCCCTCTTCCACTTTTAAGGATTCTTGTGATTACATTGGGCCCATCTGTATAATCCAGGGCAGTCTCCCTGCTTTAAAGTCAGCTAATTAGCAACCTTAATTCCCTTTTGCAGTGTACCCTAACATAGTCACAGATTCAGGGGATTAGGACGTGGGCATCTTTGGGGAACCATTATTCTGCCTATCACAGGCAGAAAGTGATATATTTAATAAAGTAAAAGAAAACTTTGCTTGGAAAATTATTGGAGTTCTTGTCTTTCAGCCTGTCTTTTCTTGGAAGAGTCATGGTCTGTATTTCTCAACTGTTTAAACCTATGTCCTCTTTTGAGAAACAAACCTCGTCTGTTCTGCGGTCGATAATAAACATATTTGTTTTTTCCCCTCTAAAATATTCACATAACCCCCGCATCCCCCAAGTGTTTGAGCTAAATAAGGTTTGTCACACCTGTACTTAGCCTACATCTGGGCCATTGTTTCAGACTTCTGGAGTATTTTAGGCTCTGGGATATAACATTTGCCCTTCTGTTTGACTTAAAAATCTGCCTAGTGTTTGCTTTATTCTTATTACCGGCTCCATTTCCCCCATAATAGTAATTATTTGCTATTGCTATCGTGAACTTATTTAAAGAGGTAAGCATGCCTAAAATATTTTCTAAACATGTCCATATACTTAAGAGGTAGGTGGAGTATGGATAGTGCTTGTTCAAAAAAAGTGAAAGATCTGCAATCTTAATTGCTTAGTTGATTTGAAGCTCATTTTCAGTTTCATTGTTGTATCAACTGAAATAACTCATAGCAGTAGGATAAGGTGATTGCTTTTGTTGGTATGTGGTTTCAGAGCACATACCCTGGTCTGAGATTTTATATATATATCAATATATGGAGATTTTATGTATCTCTATATAACTATGTATTACCTCTAGATAACTATCTATATATAACTATATCTATATATATAGTTTTAAAATAGACTTTATAGACTTTTTAGAAGAGTTTAGATTTACAGAGACATTGAGAGACTAGTATAGAGAGTCCCCATAGATCCCATACCCAGTTTTTCCCCTGTTATTAACATCTCACATTAGCATGGAACATTTGTTACAGTTAACGAGCCAATATTGATATATTGTTATTAACTAAAAGCCATGATGTCAATTTTGTTTTTTAGTAGAAAAGGAATAATTTGGCATTTGAGAATATTACTTATGAAATAGAAATAATGTGTTTTTGGGGGGTGAGTTAATTATGCTTTATTCATCTTTAACTTTGTGATTTGACTTTGTATTGGCTTCTTGATCTGTGAAGACTGACCATGAAGTGGATTTGAATGTTAGATTTAGCTCTGAGTTTGAAAGTAATTTTTCTGGTTAGGACTGAGAGCTGGTCAGATTAAACCTTGCGCTTTTCATGTCTTTATGGATCTGCCTTCCCATCACATTTAGAATAAAATCTGAATTCCTTACCCTGCCCTATAATGCTCTTCATCATCTGACTCCTGTGAGCCTCTTAGACCTCATTCCTTCACTCTTTCCTCCAAGTTCAATGCAGTATAGCCAGGATACTGGCTTTACTTCTGATTTTTGAATGTGGCAGGACTGTCCTCTCCTGAGGGCCTGGAATGTTCTGCCTTTCTCCCCCAGATCCCAGCATGGCCTACTCCCTCATTTATCTGGTTCTCTGCTTAAATGTTCTCTCTGAAGATGTTTCACTGATGATTCTATATAAAATAGTGCCCTCATCATTCTCCAAACCATTACCCTGCTTTATATTTGTAGGGTTTTATTTGTCACTACCTGAAAGCACAGTGTTTTATGCATATATTTATTCAAACTTTGTCTATCTATCTATTTATTTGTTGGTTGTTTGACTCCTACAGTAGAATGTCAGCTCCAGGAGGGCAGGGAATGTTCCATGCACATCAAACAGTGCCTGGCATAGTATAGGCTCTCAATAGATATTTGTTATGTGACCAAATAGTGGATTTTGTGTTTAAGCATGGCATTAGAATATTTTGGAAATAGTCACATTTATTTTTTGTTAGCAGCTTTATGCTTTTCCTATTACAACTAAAAGTAGTGAAGGGAGGCTGGGTGTAGCTGTAGTAACTCTGAAACCAAATCCACTCTCTGGGCTCCTCTCTGCATACAGTCCTCTATTTTGCCATCTGTGAAAAGAGCCAGAAGGAGTTTAAATGCCTCTGCCAAAGAAATAAGCATCTGTCAGTTTCCAACACGTGCTTTCTGTCTTTCAATGCCCTTAACAAGGGGAATGTGTGTAGATTACTTTTCCTTAGTCTCTAGCAACATACCTGGTGAGCAGCTGTTTACAATGAATAGTTCCCCACCCTCCTGGCCTCTTAAACCCAGCCTGAAGGTAAGAGGTGAGGCTTACAGAGCGGGGGACTAGAATAGGAGAGTGTTCCAGAGGTCAGGAAGTTTTGGTTTTCTTTCTTGTTTTTTTTTTGAGGGTATTAGATAAATTGTGACACCTAAGAGGAGAATAAGAAATGTGCACGAATATCACGGTTTTATAAGAGTCAGTGATGGGGTTTTCTCTCCCCTGGCGATACCATCAAATGGAAGGTGAGAAATGGGCTGGCCCTCAGCTCAGGTGTGTGGAAGCTCTCATAATCCAAGAGGCTGAGAGAGATGCTGCCTCAGCAAACCACGGTAGAGTTACTGGGCAGACACGACCAAGGTGGAGTTGGCCCACTACGGCCTGTTTCTTCTGCCGCGTGCAGCTCACCACCATGGACAGATTGCCCAAGGACTCAGAAAGGCAAAGAAAAGCTGGCAGATGGTGAAGGGAGTGAAAACCCGGGTAAGCGACCTGTATGGGGACCAGGGGGGCGAGTTTCTCATCGTTTTCCTTTTCTCTCTGGCCTTGAACCAAAGGCAGGCTCTCAGCAGAGCTGCAGCCATGGCGCGGAGGTAGCTAAAAACCAAGAGAAAGTCCATCTTTCTGACCAGAAGACTAGGAAAATGCAAGTTGGAGAGTATGGGGTGGGGAGGGGTCCCCTCCTTCTTTTGAATCATGGGATGAGTGCTGGGGTCGGGGAGCACCCAGACCCTTTGGAGAGTCAGGCTGGCTGGTGGTGCCAGCAGCTAAAACGTGTAGAAGTCTGTTTTCCTGGCCAGAGGACCAGGAAAATGGGTTCCTCCAGTCCAAAAAGTATGGGAAAATGCCCGTTATTGTTTTTTGTTTTTCCTCTTTCTTTTTTTTCCCCTTTCTGCTTTGCCCTCTGAGGGGCAATGTGGGCAGCTAGAACTCTAAGAGAAACCTGACCTTTGGGCCAGAGGATTGGGAGAATCCTAGAGAGGAAAGAGCTGGAAGGGGATCCTCTCTGTGTGTGAAATGTCCTAAGGCAGGGGCTCACCCTGAGCTGCACATCGGGGAGACAGACTGGAAGTAGCAGTGTAGCAAAAGCCTTGAGAACTGATGTGACATTGGAACTGTCGCCCACAGGAGATGAGACAGAACTTACTGTCTGGATCTAACCAGATTGGTTGCCTGATAAAATGGAACAAACAAAACCATAACATTCTCCAGACGATGTTTAATGGGATCCAGAGTCTCAACAACTTCATATTCACAATGTTATTCTACATCTAAAATTTCACAGTATACCAGCAAAATGTGACCAATTCTTGAGGCAAAAGACAATCAATAAATGCCAAGCCCAAGATGGCCCAGATAATGGAATTCTGAGCCAGAGACTTTAAAGCAGTTATTATAAGTCTGCTCCCTCCATGAGTTAAAGTATCTTGACATGAATGGAAGGATAGCTATTCTTCTTTTAGAAGAAACCATAGGAGGAAATGTTTGTGACCTTGGGTTAGGCAAACATTTCTTAGGTATAGCACCAAAAGGATGATCTGCAAAGAAAACAATTGCTAAGTTGGACTTCCTGAAAATTAAAAATTTATGCTTTGGGAAGGACACTGTTGAGGAAAAAAAAAAAATAAGCGACACAGGAATATATGGGAAATTGCTGTACTTCCCATGCAAGTTTGCTGTGAACCTAAAATTGCTATAAAGAATAAATACTATTAAAAAAAGACAAGCCACAGACTTGGGAGAAAATATTTTCAAATCACATATCCAACAAAGGACCGGTATCCAGAAAATACATAGAGCTCTCAAAACTCAGTATTAAAGTAAACAATTTGTTTAAATCTTTTCCCCATTTTTTAACAGATGGTTTACCCAAGAAGATATATTGATGGCAAATAGCACAAGGTGGTCAACGTCATGTGTTATTAGGGAAATCCGAAGTAAAACCACAATGAGAAACCACTTTATGTCCATTAGAATGGCTTAAAAAAAACCCTGACAGAACCAAATCCTAGCACTTTATTATCAAATTAAACATACGCTTTTCATATGACCCTGCAGTCCCACTCTTAGGTATGTATTTACCCCAAGGAAATGAAGACTTTCTGTACATGAATGTTTATAGCAGCATTTTTTTTCATAATTGCCAAAAGCCAGAAACAACCCAAAGATTCTTTAACTGGTGAATGGAGACACAAACTATCCATGCAATGGTCTACAACTTGGCAGTAAAAAGGAATGAACCCCTGTTACTCAAAACAACATGGATGGATCTGCTACTAATGTACTAGGTTAAGTGAAAGAAGCTTGGAGGGTGTTGTGAAGGGAAACTTTGGGATGATGGGATTGTCCTGTATCTTGATCGTGGTGGTGGTTATATTGATTCCATTTGTCTAAGCTCATAGTACTTTGTATTTTACTATATGGAAATTGATAAAAGAAAATAATTATTGGGGACCATCTAGTAATAATTTTTAGCAGATCCTAAAAAGCTAAGTATTCCAGACCGAGAGGGCAATTATTTTTCACATGATACACTTTGGCTTTGAGGTGAGTCACCAGCCCTCTTCAGTGGTGAGAGAAGAGCGTGTCTGTTTAATAGACTTGTAAACCTGTGATGTCTTTTTAAGTGAATTGTGTGCCTCAGCTAACGAAATCTACCACTCTGGATCTTACTGCTTTTTGAGTGGCTTCAGGACCATTAGAAATAATGAGAGGAATTTCCCTTTTTCTTTTTAACGTTTAGTGCACTGAATTGCTGTGAATAATGCCTGAAGGCTGGTCTTGGGATTGTGTGCAGAAGGAAGCAAGGTTTATCTTGCTGGTGATTGTGACATTTTCTTTGGGACAGACCCAGGGCCTTCTTCCCGTCCTTCTGTCCTCTAGGGTTGTCTCTGAGGTAGCCCGTTCAGAACTATCTTTTTTTTTTTTTTTTTTTAACATCTTTATTGGAGTACCATTGCTTTACAATGGTGCGTTAGTTTCTGCTGTATCACAGAGTGAATCAGCTGTACGTATACATATATCCCCATATCCCCTGTCTCTCGCATCTCCCTCCCACCCTCCCTATCCCCCCTCAGGTGGTCACAAAGCACCAAGCTGATCTCCCTGTGCTATTTTAATGATAAGTCACACTCCAGACATTTTCTTTTCTTTTCCTCTTGTCAAAATTGTGATAATGACAGTGTGTTAGTCTCAGAGAAGGGCTTTGAATTTCAAGTTTCTTTAATCTAGTCAGTGTGTTGCCTTTTTAGACATCCCAGTGGGGACACTATTTTGGGGGCAGACGAGCCTTTTTGTGCTGAGCATATTATGGAAAGATACAGCATTTTCCTTCTGCCAAGCCTAGAGCTCATGTTCTAATAGGTAGTAGCTTTTTCATATTTATTCCTCTTGAGAGTTTCGATTACGATTTTAAACTCACAGGCTGCCTTGTTAGAGGAAAGCAATACTACGAGTTTAATTTGTGCTTCCTCCACAAAAGAGTATTTGGACACTGTTGGTGGGGATCTAGAGAAGGTGGAATTAAGTGTTGCTTTACAGTTCTATGAAGCGGAGATAGTCTCACGCTTACACAAAAGATGAGGTACACATCATGTCAGTATTGCTAACTCCAAGGGAATTTTACCGACATGCGATTATTCAGGCTCCCTGTGCCATGGCCCAGCTTCAAGGCCCTTGGCTTGTGTGCACTCCATAATCCTGGTCCTGAGATTTGCGTTTTGTCCTTGTGGATTGAGGGCTTTGAGAAAATCCACCTTTCTCTAATGCAAGGTAAAAAGCTCTCTCCCTTCCTTATGTGTCTCTGCTGCCCTTTCTTTTCATTGACGTTTTTTCCTCCCTAATGTTGGAAGAGCTTCCTAAAGGTCACATTTGAAAAGAGCTGCAGAAGGGAAATGCTGATTCTAGTATTCTGTCCTTTCACAGGGGAAATTGTCTTGCGAACCTCTCTGCCTCCGGAAAGTGCATTTTCTTTTTCTCATTTCTCAATTTTGGTTAAAGTGGTGCGGATGGGAAGGAAAGAGCTTTTGCTGACGTGTAGCCATGACGTCATTCTGTTGATGGCAGAGGAGCAGAGAAGGCAGTTGAGCCCGAAAAAAAGAGCATGCCGGCTTGAGCTCCTTGCAAATGTCACGCATTATGAGGCAAACGTAGGCCTCGCGTTTAACGCAGGCGTTTTGTCTTCATTGCAAACAATGCCACCTTATGCCATCTACAAAATATTTGCCCTTGAAATCTCTAAATACGATGTTTGTAGAAGTTGGCATCCGATTTCTATGGACGCTAAGGGGGCCAACTGACAAGAGTGCTCCGAGGGTCCGAGTCCTTTTCTCTTCAGGCTAATGTTGTCATGTGTAAGTGCTCTTGAAGATAAAGAAAAGATTTTAATGTAAAAAAAAAAAAAAAATCAGCCAGCCCACAAAAGAGAAATGTTATGCATTTTGTACAGATTCTATTCATCAGGGAAGAACTGAATAGGGGGATAAATTCAAAAGAGGCACTTCAAATGGTAGAAAGCGAGAGACCGTGGAAGCATCCATTAAATTATGTGTCAGATAAAATACATGCACAAAGAAACACTTTTCCAATGATTGGTAGAGTGATTCACTCCTCCTCATTCGGTCAGTGTGTGCATGGGCTGCCCCACATCACGTAAGGTAGGGACTCAACAGGAAGAGAATTCTCTTAGGTCCGTTTGTTCTTTCATGTGAAATGGCAAATTCAACAGCTTTCACTGGGTAGGGCCTGGGTTTAGCCCTTGTCTTTGAAGAGAGAACAGCTAAAAAGGGTAGAGATTGTATCCTTTGTCTTCAGAAATTTGACCTATAGGTTAAATTTATAGGTTAAGCTTATAGGTTTTTGCCACAAGGAGAGTAAGACTGTAATTCAGTCAGGGGATGTAAATGAGGTGATGTGCCGAACTTGTATGAAGGCCCACAAGTTTCTAGCTGCACAGCTGTAACTTAGATCAGTCACTAAGGAAAGTGCAGTGAAAATTGCAGCCCACTTGACTGAGTTGTGAGGCGGTGTGAGGAAGTGTGTTCTCCCAGATGGTAGCATTCGTCCTTTAATTAATAAGAATAGATTGTATAAGATGTAAATCACACCTATTTGCTTATGGTTTTCTTTTTTTCACATTTTATCAGTTTGTCACCCATTGACACCATCTTCTATTTTAGTTTCGACAATTGTTGCAAAAGCTCATCAACTCCCCTGTTTAATTGCATATTTTTCTTCATGTCATTGATTATGTGTGTCCTTCTCTCCCCTCCCTTCTCTCTGGTCACATTTATTGCTTTTAGCTATAAGTGACTTATTACTATCAAGCCGTTTCCCCATCCTGTGAACCTTGCTGTTTCCAATAATTAATATGAACGGGTTGCAGTGGATAAGTTTTTGGGGTCAGACATTTGTTCTCTTGTGTGGTTGGTAAGTTTTTGGAGTGGGTACGTGACCTATTTCATCTGTATACATATAATTGATTATATATCAGTAAGGTCTTGTCTGTCTTCCAGGGCTTTCTTGAAATTAAGATAATTGAATGAGAATGAGTTTTGAGAGATGTGAGATGGTGTCATTGATGCAGGGAAGGTAGTTTCACGCATCAGAAGATGATTCTTGAAGAATCAGTCTCTGGCTGGTTACATCTCTTCTGCTCGTTAAACAGTCTCATTAGTTTTCTCTGTTGGTAGTTAGGAGTTTTGAGCAGGACCTTCACAAAAGCTTTAGAAACTAAAAGACTAAAAACATTAGAATGATTTGTTTTACTAAGATTTTGCTCAGTAAAGAGACATATTTGCAAAAGCACTAAATTACATGTCAGGCAGATTGTCGTTCTGCCTCTGCCAGTAAGCCCTTGGGCAAGTTCTTTTCTGACGCTCATCTCATCTCATCTCCAAAGCCTCGGGGCTTAAACCAGATGATCTACAAAGATGCTTTAAGAGAAATACTGTTATTTCAACCAAATTTTCAATTTGTCTCCTTGGGTTGATTATTGTGGAACAAGTTTGTAAAGGTATTTATTGGTAAGAAATTCTGTTCTAAAGGTAGAAAATGACATTATCTAGTAGTAAAACGTGTTTTGAGGCATGGAAAAGAGTAGATGACTTCATTAAAAAAATAAATTTATTGACTCTGTTGTGTGCATAGGGTAAAGTACAGCAGCATACAAAAGAACTGTATATGACTTTGTGATTCTTCTAAGTGCTGCTGGAATAAATGGTTGCCAGGTAACAGTTTTCAATCCTTTCAGAATCTCTGAATAAGGCTTACTGAAATCACTTACCTTGGTAATTGGCATCTTATTAGAATTAATAGCTATGTGGTAACAGGGACATTGTATGAAAAATTAAGTGGTAAGTGTTTCAAAATAGCTAACTTCTCTGAGGAAGCTGCTTACTATTACTGAAACAAGGATGGGATCTCCATGCTGTTTAAAAGGCAGGTGGAGGCGGTTACTTTGTGTCATTTCGTAGGGAGAGGCTAGCACTCCATTCTAGGCTCTGTGATGAATTGTTACCAGGTGGACTGGGGGTGAATTTGGGATGGGTGGGTGTGTTCGTAGTTGGTGAAGGGACACTTGGCAAATCATACACAGTATTTTGATAAGCCCAAGAGATTATTTACAAGACAGTGGTTCAGAACTCTGAACGTAAAGAAGAAAACAACCTTGCTTTTGTCTAAATACCTGTTGCTCACCAGAGGAGGGTATTCGCTAAGTATTTAAACTGTTTCTTCATTCTCCCGGACTCTGTAGCACACAAGCACCCAGAGACACTTGGGTTTAGCTCACAGTGGGTTCACAAGTTTGATGGAGAAAAGTTTGTTAGCTGCACCAAAAACTGGTAGAAATATTTTAGAGGAGATTCAGGTGCATTTTGCAGCTCTGGAGATAAATAGTGCTTGAGAGAACTTTTGACTGAAGTACAATATGAAAGTCTTTGCTTGTGAGCAAAAGAGACTGCCTCATGCAAAGAATGAAGTAACAAGGAAATAAGTGACCGTGTGAGACAGATACCCACCAGAGTCCATCTCAGAAGCTAACTTTAATATAATGTTTATTAGGTAATTTTGAAACAATCTGTTGTGCTGATCTGATAGTGCTGTGAACTTCATTCTGATAAGGAACCTAGGAAGTCGAAAATTTCGCCCCGTTTTGTGTCCACAAAAGTGGTTACTGTTCGGATCGGGGGTGTATCGTTGGAAGGAAAGGTGCAGAGCCTGTGAGGAGCTAGGAGTGGAGATGAGCTGTATGGCCCCAGGCTCTTGATTCTGCTAACAAATGGTAATCAGTTCTTCATGCCTCATTTTTATCAGACTCTGAACCAAAATAACACCAATGAGAAAGAGATAAAAGAACCTGGAGAAGGAAAGGGATGGCATGAAGGGCCCCATGAGCCGAGTCATTGAACAACCGCTTCATGGGTTGTTTTACCTTTTTTTCCTCTGTTCTCAGATTCTTTCCGCCTCACTTTTTTTTTTTTTTTTTTTTTTTTTTTTTTTTTAATGTATTGACATCTCTGAGCAACATCGAGACTGGACAGCTGTTCTTTTTTATCCTTTGCCCCAAAAGACTGAGGGTAGAATTTCTAGTTACATACTTAAAACAGTGAAATTGTATTCTGATAAAACACTTCTGGATGCTGTGTGGGATTTATTGTAAAAATGTGCTTATCCTTAGTATCTTTGTCCTTACAATAACAGCTTTGTATGGGATTTGATCATGATCCTCGGTTGTTCCTGATTTTCATGTGAAAGCAGTTTCCGGAACTTTTAAAAGGGAGACACACCTAAGGTTGGCTTTTCAGATTTCATGGTTCTGGAGCCCCCTCTTCTGTTATTTTGAAGTGTAAAAATACGGACATCTCACATCTGGTATATCCCTGCCTCCTCACCACCCCTACCCCCAAACCTGGACCTTCTTTTCCCTCCCTCCCATTCTCCCTCCCTCCCATTCTCCCTCCCTCCCATTCTCCCTCCCTCCCATTCTCCCTCCCTCCCCCCCCTGTTCTGCTCAACTGTGACTCTACCCCCAGCAGTTTCTCCAGAGTGGAGTCTTGTCCTGCAAAGGAGCTTTGCCCTGTTACTTTTGAGGGTTCGTAAGACCCTGGCTTACTCAGCCCCTTCAGGCTTTCCTGTGAAGGCCTTGTACACACCCACTACTGGAATACAAACGACCCAACGTTCTTAGCTGCTGTGCTCGCCGGCCCTCTTCTGGTGAGCCCCTGTTGTTTATTCTGGGATGCTCAGGTCTCCTCGGTGCTCCATTGCTCCCTCTGCTTCCTCTCACAGGCGCTGGTCCATGTGGGGCTTGTGGCTGCTGGTGATTGGTTTCTACCTGTTCACCTCTGTCACTTTGTGGCTGTACCTTGCCACCTAGGTTTTTGTGGATGTTTTCCGTGTATTTTTGGTTTTTCTGTCCTCGTGGTTCTGTGTGGACTTTATGGGGGGGGTTGGGAAGACTAAAAAACTGCTACTACTGCTACCATCTTCCTAGAATCCTCAAACATGTTTTTCTTTTTCACCCTTTCCCATGGTTGACCTCCCTGGGCTGTGCTTTGAACAGCTCTCATCCCTTAGTTAGAAGCATGTTCTTTGCTAATTCTCCTTCAACCTGGGGACCGCCTTCCAGCAGGAGATAGCAGCTGTTTCCTTTACTAGACTAATCTAAGGCCACGTGTTCACAGCTAGAGCTGAGGTATACTATTCCCTCAACCTTCTTGCCTTCCCTGAAGTGCAAGACCGGTCCTGCAAACGTCCCCCATCCCTCTCCTTCCTCCATTTCTGATGCTCTCTTTCTCCCATAGCGTCTTACGTTTTTTTCAAAGCACGTATCACACTGCTTTAAGTGTGTGTTTGCTTCTCTGATTTCCCCACAGGACAGCGGTTCTTAAGGCTTGGGACCTTGTCTTGTGTTTTATATTCCCAGTGCCTGAGCTGGTGCTTGGCACTCAGCAACTAGTCAAGAAATGCTTGTTGAAGGAACACTCGCAAACGAGCAGTGCAAGGAACAAAAGCAGTCCTCTTCGGATATATTGTAAGATAGACAGAGGGAAAGAAAAGTGCCACTTAGGCCTGTATTTAAAGAAAAAATGTGTCCTGGTATGCAACTGTGAAGATGACTCTTTTTATTTTTATTTTCAAAATTTCTGGTGGGGAGAGGGCGGCACTGGTCAAGCCACATCTACCAAGTCCATTTTGATTCTAACCACTAAAAATGGTCATGGGGAATTTAAGAGATATAGAACAATCAGTGATAATGATTAAGGAATCAGAACTTTGTCATTATGAAGGAAGAAATATGATTAATTTAGGTAGAGAACATAATCATAGACCCAGGTAGACTGGCCCAATGTGATTTCTACATGATCTTGCTTGAGGGCAGAGGGTGGACCAGGGCTACCCAGGTTGCCTTTAGATTGATAATTCTTTACTAATTTAATTGAGTTCTCTCTGGTGATTTGAGGGTTTGGGGAGTGTCTTAAAGTTGGCCAGATAAACAACAGCTATTTAGTGGTCTGTGATTTTTCTTGAAGATGGAAGGTGATGACATTAAAACCTCAGTAACTAAGGAAACCAACCCTGTGCTGGTGGAGAAGTGAGGTGAAAATTTACCTGAGACAGAGTTGAAAGAACATCTGGCCTATAGAGAACAAACTAGTGGGGAGGGGGAAGAGGAGAGGGGCAAGATAGAGGTAGGGGTTTAAGAGGTACAAACCACTGTGTATAAAACAAATAAGCTACAAACAAGGATATGTTATACAGCGCAGGGAATATAGCCAATATTTTATACTAACTATAAATGGATATAACCTTTAAAAATTGTGAATCACTATGTTGTACACCTTAAATTTTATAATATTGTACATCACTCTACTTCGATTTAAGAAAAAGAAAATCTGATTCCCAGTGTTAAGCCCATGCAGTGTAATCCCTGGGAAGATGGGACAGAGGCAGGTGCACCTGAAGTACCATTTGCCTTCTTAGGAGAGTAGACTGTCAATGGCTGTGGTGGAGGGGAATATGTTTTGTGCACTGAGCTTTACCCAGGAATGCTTGGTCTACATGCACTCTTCATATGAAGGTTGATGATTTTTGTGTATGTAAAACCTTTTAGTGAAATGTTTTGATAAAGCAAGGTTCTTACTTGAAGGCCTCTTAGTTGCTTTTCTAGTTAACTTGTGTGACTTAGAGCATAACCACAGCAAGAAGCAAATTGTCTCCCTTATAGTTGCATTTAGTGCCTTCTCTACTGGAAAAATTGTTGATGTTAATTCGTAGAATTTTACCGGGGAGTTGGGACTTACATGGTGGATTAATTTGGTAGTTTTTAAACCTTTTTTAAGCCTGAATTCTTACATGGAGCTCAAGTTGTAAAGCAGATAAAGCGAAACTGATTCATTCTATTGCCACTCCCACCCTCCTTTCCATAAGGACTCCATCAAAGGACATACACAAAGTATAGTTTCAAATCACCAGTTGGGACGAATGGATAAATAAAATGTGGTATATACATACAATGGAATATTATTCAACAGTAAAAGGAATGAAGTACTGATACACACTACAGCATGGATGAGCCTTGAGCACATTATGCTAAGTGAAAGAATTCAGTCATAAAAGTGATTTCATTTATAGGAAATGTCCAGAATAAGCACATCTATAGCGACAGAAAGTATATTAGTGGTTTTCTAGGGCTTTCTAGAAAATGGAGAGTGACTACTAATGGGTACAGGCTTTTTGGGTTAATGAAAATGTCGTAAAATTGATTGTGGTGATTGTTACACAATGTTGTGAATATACTAAAAACTATTGAATTACATACTCTAAATGGGTGAATTGCATGGTATGTGAATCATACATCAATAAATCTATTATTTGAAAATTTGAAAAAAAAATAAAATCACCAGTTGGCCCAATGAAAGTTACTGCAGTCTAATTTCCCAGAGTGCCCTTAAATCATGGAAGCAATAAACTCTGAAGGTCTTAGGTGGGCTGCCAGCAAATGGTAATTGGCTTTCTTTGCCTCCTATTTTTAGGCAACACTCTGAAACAATAACACAGGTGAGAAAGAAAGACTTGAGAAAGAAAGATGTAAGGACTGGGGTGAGTGAGGAGGCCTGTGGAGAAGTGTCACTGAACAGCTGCTCTGAGGGTTGGGTTACCATTTTCTCTGTTCTCAGATGCCTCCACCCTCTCTTCTCTCCCGTATACTGTTCACAAGGAGGGACAAGAAAAGAGGCTGTATATAATTCTCTTGCTAGAGAAACAGTTGAATTTGAATACAGTCTGGATCACTTTTTTTCCCCTTCTTAATGGCCACAGTATTTTGGAGCTCAAATACTATGTACGTTGTTCTGGGCTCAATAGATAATTTATATATATATGCCATGTATTGCATTTACTAATTTTTTCAAGTATGATCATGTTGTAATGTGTATTTTATTTAATACACAATGCCAAATGCAAATGTCCTTAGTATACCTGTATACTAGGTATATACTATATCTTCTATTCAATCATTTATTAAAATTTAGCTTCTTGAAATGATATATAAAAATTATTTTTGCTAGCACACTTTTCTAATACTGAAAGCTGTCATTGAAGTCTTTAACCATGATGGCGTGTGAATTTTTTTTTATTAAAAGCATAATTTAAAAAAATAGCGATGCCCAACAAGGACCTACTGTATAGCACAGGGAACTATACTCAGTATTTTGTAATAACCTATCAGGGAAAAGCATCTGAAAAAAATAGATAAATATGTAGGTATATATAACTGAATCACTTTGCTGTACATCTGAAACTAACACAACATTGTAAATCAACTATACTTCAATAAAAAATAGTGACGTATCAGTTGCTGCTTATGGTCCAAATGATTATGTGAGATAAAAATAACCTTAATAGGGTTAAAAATATAAAAGTTGGCAACTAGATTATTAACTAATGATATATTTTAAAGCTTGATAACATTTAAAAATTTTACAGTAGGATGAATTAATATAATTTTCAAATTATACACAGTGTAACATTTTTGGTTGGATATATTTGACATTATTACTTAATTACTGAAATCAGTTTCCAGTTACTTTCTGTAGGAGGGTCTCATATCTTTCTATCCCACCTGTTCCCTTCTGTGGTATATTTACATTTTGTGAGAAACATACGAGTTTGTTGAAAAATGTGTGATTGACTATTTTCAACCTCCTTATTAGGTTCAAAGCAGGAAAGCCTTTTCTACACCCATTTACTCCAGAAGAAAGTAGAACAGGGACCTTCAAAAGCTAGGTTCCTGAGTATAAAAGGCTTTAAATAGGATCTGTTGTCTAACTGTTATATGTATTAGTAACTTCCCAGATTTTACTGGTTTATCTGCAAGCTCTTAATGATAAAGATAATCTTTAAAGACGGTTGCTTTTTTTCTTTTATTTATTTATTTATTTATGGCTGTGCTGGGTCTTCGTTTCTGTGGGAGGGCTTTCTCCAGTTGCGGCAAGCGGGAGCCACTCTTCATCGCGGTGCGCGGGCCTCTCACTATCGCGGCCTCTCTTGTTGCGGAGCACAGGCTCCAGACGCGCAGGCTCAGTAATTGTGTCTCACAGGCCTAGTTGCTCCTTGGCATGTGGGATCTTCCCAGACCAGGGCTCGAACCCGTGTCCCCTGCATTGGCAGGCAGATTCTCAACCACTGCGCCACCAGGGAAGCCCCACTGTTGCTTTTTTGAAAGAAAAGGTAAGAGGATATTTAAAAAATAATGTTGCCCAAACATAATGTTCATAGGCTGGCCAGTTAAATTAAGCTCATTGCAAGTTAATGTAAATTATTGTTGTAAGTTAAATAGGACTACAGCTTCAGTGAGTAAATATTTTTATTTGTTCTGCTGTGTGTATTGGTACCTCTTGTCTAGTTGTTCTAACCATTATTGAAAATGAGGTGTTGAAGTTTCCAAATATTGTTGAACTATTTTTCCCTTCAATTCTGTCAGTTTTTGCTTCATATATTACGGGGTTCTATCTTTAGGAGCATATGTTTAAATGTTTACAGTTGTTATCTTTCTGATAGATTGACCCTTTTATCCTTGTATAGTGTCCGTTTTTGTCTCTTAATGACAGTTTTGCCTTGAAGTCTATTTTGTCTGATATTTGTATAGCCACTCTAGCTCTCTTTGGTGAACTGTTTTGAATAGAATATCTTTTTCCATCCTCTTACTTCATTTTAATGATATTTTTATCTTTGAATCTAACATGTCTAGTGTAGACAGCATGTAGTTGGATTTTTAAAAATCTATTCTGCTAGTCTCTGCCTTTTTGATTGAATTGTTTTGTTTAATCTATTCATATTTAATGTTATTATTGATACAGTTGGATATTTGTATCTGCATTTTACTTTCTGTTTTCCACATGTCTCATGTATATCATTCCTCTATTCCTCCTTTACTGCTTTCTTTTGCACCAAGTGAATACTTCTAATGTCACATTTTAATTCCTTTAATGATTTTTTCACTTTTTTGTAGTTATGTCCTTAATGGTTGCTCTAGGGCTTACCATATACCTTTTAATTTATTGGAATCTGCATCAGATAAGTTAATTCCAATGAGATATAGAAACATTACTCCAGTACGCTCTAGTCCCCATTTCCCCTTCTTGTGGCATTGTTGTTATACATATTACATCCATATGTTACAAAACCAGTAACACATTGTTATAATTATTACCTTATATAATTTTATATCCTTTAAAGAATATGAGAGAAGAAAGAAGAGTAAGCATATGTTTATGGCTTTTGTTACAAGAGCCTTCTTATGTCCTATTTCTAGTTTTTTTCATTTGTTTTTGGGTATTCCCCATATAGAGTTATTTCCTTAGACTAATACAGTTTTGCTCCCACTCACCTCCTTTTTGCTGTTATTGGCAAATGTATTGTTGGGTCTATAACGTATAGAAATATAATTATGCACATATTGTTTTGTACAGTTGCTTTTAAAATCAGTTATTGGAAGAGAGGCTGTATCAGATATGATTTGCAAATATTTCTCCCATTCTGTAGGTTGCCTTTTCATTTTGTTGGTAGTTTCCCTTGCTGTGCAGAAACTTTTTAGTTTGATGTAGTCCCACTTGTTTATTTTTGCTTTTGTTGTCGAATCCAAAGCCTCATTCCCAAGACCTATGTCAAGGAATTTACCACCTATGTTTCTTCCAGGAGTTTTATGGTTTCAGATCTTACATTCAAGTCTTTAATCCATTTTGAGTTAATTTTTGTGTATGGGGTAAGATAGGGGCCCAGTTTCATTCTTTTGAATGTGGCTCTCCAGTTTTCCCATCACCATTTAAAGAAGAGATTGTTTTTTCCCCCATTGTATATTCTTAGCTCCTTTGTCATAAATTAATTGACCATATATGCATGGGATTATTTCTGGGCTCTCTATTCTGTTCCATTGAGCTATGTGTCTGTTTTTATGCCAATACCATACTGTTTTTTTTTGTTTGTTTGTTTTTTTGTTTTTTTATTTTTGGCTGCGTTGGGTCTTTGTTGCTGTGCCCGGGCTTTCTCTAGTTGTGGCGAGCGGGGGCTACTCTTTGTTGCGGTGCGCAGGCTTCTCATTGTGGTGGCTTCTCTTGCTACAGAGCACAGGCTCTAGGTGCGTGGGCTTCAGTAGTTGTGGCACACGGTCTCTAGAGTGCAGGCTCAGTAGTTGTGGCGCATGGTCTTAGTTGCTCCACGGCATGTGGGATCTTCCTGGACCAGGGCTTGAACCCGTGTCCCCTGCACTGGCAGGCGGATTCTCAACCACTGTGCCACCAGGGAAGTCCCCCATACTGTTTTAATTGGTATAGCTTTGTAATATGGTTTGAAATCAGCAAGTGTTATGCCTCTAGCTTTGTTCTTCTTTTTCAAGATTGCTTTGGCTATTTGGGGTCTTTTGTGTTCCCTTACGAATTTTAGGATTGTTTTTCCTATTTCTGTGAAAAATGCCATTGGAATTTTGATAGGGATTGCACTGAATCTGTAGATTGCTTTGGGTAGTATGGACATTTTAACTATTAATTCTTCTAATCTGTTAACATGAACTAGCTTTCCATTTATTTGTACTGTTGATTTCTTTCATCAGTGTCTTATAGTTCACAGTATACACCAGACTACTTTCATAATGATGATGTTAACATAATAATGATGCCTTCCTATTTAGTTTTCACATTGCTTTCATCAGTATTTTCTTATTTGTTCTGTTCTTTCTCTCCATCATGGGACTATGCATATTTTATTTTTTGTCCCAGATTTTTGCAAGATGAACCAAACATAAAATCTCTAGGAGTTTTTAAGATACACCTTTCTCTAAGTTACATCAAATGTATTCTAAACTTTATTACTTCTACTACCCTCTTGTGATGGAGGCTAATGACGACTTTTCTTGTCCCCACTGTTGGGTGGAGGTAATGAGATCCTTGTTCAGTGATTCTTCTAAGTTGGGGATTAGTGAGTCATTCAGCTGTGTGAGGCCCAGCCTATTATAAACACTCTGTAAATATTAAATGAGGTGATGGCAGGGTCATTAATTCTATCTAGGTCTCCAGTCTTCCATTTCAGTGCTTATTTCTGTGTTAATACTTCCTCGGGTGTTTCAGATCATAATCCTTTCACATCGAGCTAATTATTTTGCTCAGGGTTACATTTTTGCCATGGCTATATCTGTGTTCAAAGTTTTTTACTAACTGGAGAAGACTCTCTGAACTCTGTTTACCCAGTGGGTCAGCAAAAGAATATTGGATTTTCTGAAATTAAACCCTGCAAGTATTTTTCAGCTGTAGTTCTATTCCCCAAATTCTCATCAGTTGCAAAGCTCTTTTCTTTAGAATGTTCCTGGTATTTGTTATTTATATAGCAGATCTCATTCAGTCACATACCTTTAATCTGCCAGCATCTTATGGTTCTGAGAAACTTATAGGAATGGTAGTAAACCTCTAGGTTTCAGGCAGTCTCTGCAATTTCTAGAATATAATGTGGATTGCCATTTTTTGGGTGCTGTCAAGGAGGTTTATGGTATTTGAGTGCTGAAAGTGATCTTGAAAGGTCAGTTACTCCATTGTTTCATGAAAACTTATAAAAATTCAATTCAGGTGAGGACTGTTGACTACTGTTAAATTTGTTAGGTGAATGGTTGATGGGGAACTAGAAATTTGTAGTGGACCAAAATAACACTACACAGACAATTTCCTAGATGTAACAGGGAAAACATATCCATACAGTGGGTGGATCAGGCTTCATCATCCAAATTCATTGGTTAATCTTAGCTTTACTTATGTTGGCTTAAGCCATTTATCATCTGTCATTTGATGTGATGTAACATAAGGTTCAGAGCACCATCTGTGATGTATTTTAGACAAAAAATACCTCACTCTGTTGGGTGTTTAGATTAAAAAAATTTTTTTATCCACTCTTTCCTGTAAACTGATATACTAACACCACAAGGAAGCAGCCAGACAGAAGATGGGTCCTTTTGCATTCTACCTGTACTGGTCTCTTCAGTAAATCAATGTCATAAAAATAGAGGTTGTACTAGATTCAAAGAGACTTAAGGGACAAGCACTGAGATACAACGCATGATCTTGAATTGGATACTGGCTTAGACAAACCAAGTGTAAAGCAAATTTTTTTTGTCAGGGAAATTTGGAAATAGTCTGGATGTTATATGAAATGAAATTTACTGAAATGCGGAAGTGGAGAATATTGATGGAAAACTCTGGTTACCAAAAAAAAAAAAGTATATATAAATATTTACATAGTAAAAGATCTGGAAGTATATACACTAAGGTGTTAGTAGTGGTACTCCCAGGTGATGGGAATGTGGGGTTTTAATATTTTTACTTGTCTTTCCCTCCTAATTTTCTGCAATGTACATGCCTATTTCTGTGTTAATAAAAACTTACTTTAAAAAAGTCTAACTCATCCTGTACGGATGGATTATTTTAATATATTTCACAAATTCTTTTCTTGGTAAGGATTTTATAATCTTTGGGATACTCCTTTGAATTGTATCTTTAGATTCTATATATATCTTTTTAAAAATTTAATCTTTTATTATGGAAAATTTCAAACACATATTAAAATAGATAGAATAATATAATGAATTTCCATGTACTCATCATCCAGCTTCAGAAATGATCAATTATGCCCAGTTTATTTCATCTCTACCCACCATTCCTCTCCACCTATTATTTTGAAGCAAACCCACATGTCATATCTTTGCATCCATAAATAGTTCAATATTTATTTCTAAAAGATAAAAACATTAAAAAAATAATGGTATCACACCAAACAATAAGTAAATAAAATAACAGTATTTCCTTAATATAAGAAAATATCTTGTTCACATTTCTTCAATAGTCTTATAAGTGATTTTGTCTAGTTATAGTGTTTGAATCAGAGTACAAATAAGTTCCCAACATTACAATGGTTACGTGTCCATTAAGCTTTTTTTTTTTTAACATCTTTATTGGAGTATAATTGCTTTACAATGGTGTGTTAGTTTCTTATTAAGCTCTTTTAATCTATAGGTTTCTCCCTCCTCCCCCATCATTTTTATTTCCTTGCAATTTATTTGTTGAAGAAACTAGACCCTTTATCTTTTGTAATTTCTCACATTCTGCATTTTTCTGCATGCCCTCTTAACATTTTAATGCCCAAGTCTGGAAACTGTTCTCTAGAATGCATCTGAGTAGGTTCCCATTTAAAGCTTATAAAATATACTTACGGAATGTGTTTGTAAAATCTGTAAGTTGGAAGAACTAATTTCCATCCTAAAGTCTTTTGAATTTAAGATTCTTATAGCCTTGATTATTTCAGTAAGAAGAAACCACTCTTGAAATAGGATTACATTGGGGGTAGACTTTAGTGATTCAGTTACACAGATTTTAGGTAGGATCTCATCAGATTTCGTTTTCACAGCTAAATGAAGAGTTTACGCTGAAAGTACATTCTGATATAATGGGGTTCTCTTGAAATATTATTTAATACTTGCATAGAGCTTGGTTTATAAGATGTGCTCTTTATCGTGATACCTATGTACTATTTTTTTGTTTTGATTTGTTTTTAAAATTTTTTACTGCTGAGGCTACGAAGGTTAAGATTTCCACTGCCTGCTTATCGGTTTGTCTCTAATGATTGCAGGTCGAAGATGACAGTGATGCAGAGACCTATGGAGAAGAGAATGAAGAACAGGGAAATTATTCTAAAAGGAAGATAGTTTCTAACTGGGATCGATATCAAGATACTGAAAAAGAGGCCGATAATGAAAGTGGAGAATCACAGAGGGGGACAGATTTCAGTGTTCTCCTCAGCTCTGCAGGTATGAATTCCAGTTGCACGCGTACTGCTTAGTGCTACGAAAATTGCATAGGCATTTGTGTTCCTTTTTAAATAGCACTTTAATAACTAGAAATTCATTGTTCTTTGGATTTTAAATCCAGGTAAAGGACAGTGTGTCTAATGGTTGGCAAGGAAAAAGTGATATTTCTTTCAATGGAAATCTGGGTTTCCATGTACTGATGTAGAAAGACTTAAGTCCTGGTTGAAATGGATCAAAGGCTTTATAGGAATGAAAAATGCTAAACTATGCCCCTCTGAATTTGGTAGGCTGAGAAACAGAAGTGTTTTCTTTGATTTCAGAGGAGTTAGTACTGAAGTTTATACAAAGCTTTACAAAGTTTCTAGAATATACGTTCTTTTTTCCTTTTACATATTAGTGGGTAGGGACATATTGGAGCCGTATGTGTCTGAACACCGATACTTTTCTTTGTTGGTTTTGGATAGTCTTCTCTGTCAGCAAGGTGAGAAACTCATCCCTTCTTTGACCAGCTGTTTAAGATTGACTCTGTTGAGCAACGCACAGCAGCGTGAAGCCTGAGAGTAGTAACAGGAAATGGACCAGAGCTGGTTGTGTAGAAGGTTATTCCCTACCAGCGTGTGGCATAAGAATTCAAAGGATAAATGGTGGATAGACTTTTGGTTTTCAGGAGTTACGGATGGGGAGTGGGTGGGAGGTGGATGTGCTTCTAAAAGGGCAACACGAAGATCCTTGAGGTGCTGGTACCGATCAATATCTTGATTGTGGTGGTAGACACACAAACTCTTATATACACACACATAAAAGTGAGTGCAAATAAAACAGGGGAAATCTAAATAAGATTGGTGGATTCTATCTATGTCAAATGTCAATTCCTGGTTGGGATATTATACTATAGTTGTGCAAAATGTTATCATTGGGGCCAACCGTGTAGGAGATCTTGCTGTATTATTTCTTATGACTATCTGAATTTACAATTACCTCAAAAAAATTGCCAGGTTAAAAAAAATTTCAAGGATGAAGTGATGAGAAACAGAGAAATAAAGTGAAAGTAATATTTTCAGATAGTTGGTTTTGAATTTCTTCTCCCCGACTTTTATGTTGCTGTGGAGTTGTACCTATCTCTTTTCTCATCTGCCTGTATTTTTGAATGCGTGCACCAAACTAAGTATCATAAAGTGATGAATTGTCTTCCAAGTTAATAGAGTAAACCCTTTGAGTAGGAAACAAAGAGGTAAGTGGAGAGAGTATTAGATTTGGGTAGGAGAGCAGATTCAGCCTGGGGTCATTATGTTTATGCCACGTAGCGTAACCCCCTTGTGTGGATGATGGCATCCAACTCATTGTTCAGGGACTGGTAGCTCATCTTTTCGCCACTCAGATGAGTGTTTCCCTCTTATTACCTGCATTTTGGCCAGTTATGGATTTATAAGCACTTTTATTCAAGATAGGAGAAGGGTAAAATGTGGGCTGGTCAGTTTCAATTTTTATCAGCTGTTCCACTAAAAGATTTAGGGGGCAAATTGAAGTAGTGCATAAAATTAACATGTGGACTACGTAGCAGTGGATTTAACTGAATCAATTGTGTAGTCAAGTTACTAGGACGGTATCTGGCAATAAAAGAGACTGCATAAATGTTTGAAAGCAATTCAGAATGCTAGTCTAATCCAACAGTTATGCACATTGGCTTATGATTTTGGTTATTTATTGTAGCGTTTTATTTATAACTTAAAGCCTGGCATGGTTTGGGTCTTATATGTATACTTTTTTTGTAGTCTGTCTTTGCTTACCGATTTCTTAAGCGGTTTGTTTATCGGTGATTAGTTTCCTGGGAGATCACAACGGTCACATCTTGATATGTGCTTACATTTCTTTCCCACTCTGCTGCTGATCTATCATTTTCTTTTCACTACAGCATAAGCCTGAGAAGAGCTGCCTTGCTTTCTTCCTCTATGGTGGGGTAGGCTATATTGGATTACTTTTGAGAAGTGGAGTTCATTCTGTGATCATAAAATATTAAGAATGTCCTCTAGATAGGCTGACCATATTCCTTGGAATGATTGTGATTTTTAGTATACTGTCCTTATTTGTATAAATAAATATACAACCCAGAAAAAATATCACTGACCATACTCCTTGGAATGATTCTGATTTTTTAGTATACTATCCTTGTTTGTATAAATAAATATACAACCCAGAAAAAACATCATAGATGTGCACATCGTAAACTTTCCTAGATATTGCCAAAATGCTCTCCAAAGAGGAGATGAGCTGAACTTCCTAGTGTCCGCCGTCTTTGCCAATACGTAGCACTGTTAGACTTCTTAAAAAATTTTTTATTGTGGCCAATTGATTGAGTGGTATCTAGTTGAGGTTCCTTCAATTATTGGAGCACCCACCATTTCCAGGTACCGTTTCAGAGGCTGAGCACACAGAAGTGAAACAGAGCAGACACAAACACCTGCCTCGTGGAGTTGACTTTCTAGAGGGTGGAGACACAGAATAAAGAAAAGGAAACTATATAAGATGTCAAATGGATATAATTGCTTAGGGTAGAAATGAAGTGAGGAGGGGCCGTTACAATTTTAGAAAGGTGGCCAGAGAAAGTCTTACCGATAAGATGCCATTTGAATAAAAGACCTGAGGAAGGTGAGGGAGCAGGCATTGAGGATATCTGTGGGAAGAGTGTTCCGGGCAGAGGCAGGAGCAAGTTCAAAGGCTTTGCGATAGGAGTAAAGGAAACAGCAGAGAGGCCAGCGTGGCTGGAGCAAAGTGAGCAGGTAGGCGGTGAGGTCAGAGATGCGTCACGTGGCCAGATCACCTGGAGGCTTGTAGACCATTATAAAGATGTTGGCTTTTACTCAGAGTGAAATGTGCAGCCACTGGAGGGTTTTGAGAAGAGAAGAGTGATATAGCTAACTCTTGTTTTAACGGGATCACTCTGGCTGCTGAGTTGGAATAACCTGAAGACTGGTGAGGGAGGGAGCAGGTAGACCAGTGAGGCTCTTGAAATTCAGTTGTTCCTCGGTATTCATGGGGGTTTGGTTCCAGGACCCCCAGTGGATAACAACATCTGTGGATGCTTAAGTCCCTTACGTAAAATGGTGTAGTACAGCTAGTCCTCTGTTTCCGTGGGTTCTGTATCTGCAGATTTCTATCTGTGGTTGAATCCGCGGATGTGGAACCTGCAGGTATGAAGGGCCGACTGCAATGCAGACAAGCACTGATGGTGGCTGGGGCTAGGGGTGGTAGCGGTGGAGGTGGTGAAACATGGTTGAGTTTCGGATCTATTTTGGAAGAACTGCAAATGTAGGGTATAAGATCGGACTTGCAAATGTGGTGTATGAGATTAAAAGATGCACAAGGATGACGCCAAGATTGCGGCCTGCAGAGCTAGAAGAAGGGGTTTGACATTAAATGAGGTGGATAAAACTATAGGAGGTGCTCAGTTGGCACGTGTTAAAATTGAGATGCCAGTTAGACATCTGTGTTAGTCAAAATCCTGTAGGAAATAGATGGTACACTCAGTATAATTATAAAGAAGTTTTAACGAAGGAATCATTTACAAAGTTACAGGTAGCATGTAGGGAAAGCACAAAGATAGTACAGCATTGGGAGGGCAGGTAAAGGCAGAGATGTTACCACCCCTGTTACTAGAACTCTGAAGGAGAGCTTCATGTGAGAAGTTTGCCTTGAGAGGATGAATCGCCTTTGGTCTGAAGATGTAGCCAGCAAAGGTGACTCTCCAGGGAGAGGGACAGGGGAATAAGTGCTCTGGTCTTAGACTCCTTTTTTCCTCCATTCTCCTGCCAAGGCTCCCCATAAGCCTAACCTACTGGAAGTCAGAAGGCAAGGGAAGCCTGAAGCTGTGATCCATATAGATCAACCTCCTAGGGCAGAACAGAGGGGACGGGTGGAGAGTGAATCTGGAGTGGTAACTGCAAGAGACCCAGCACAACATCCAACAGGAAATATTGGAAATATCGGAAATATCAAGCATGTTGTTGGATAAAGGTATCTGGGGTTCGGGACCCGGGTTTGGACAGGAGATATCCATTTGGGTGATGCCAGATGGTGTTTAAAGTTATGAGAATGCATGAGATGACCAAGGGAGTTATTGACTAGAAAAGTACTGAGCCCTGGGTACCACAGTGTCTAGCGGTTAGGGAAATGAGAAAAGAACCAGCAAAGGAGAATGAAGAAGGAATGAAGGAGTGTTTCCAGGAAGAAAGAGGGATTTGTGTCAAACACAGCTGATGACAGCCAAGAATTGACAGTTGAATTTAACAACATAAGGTTACTGGTGATCTTAGCGACAGCAGTTTTGTTGGAGTGGTGGGATAAATTCTTTCTTGGATTCAAAAAGCATATGGAAGGAGAGACATTTGAGACAGAAAGTATAGACAACTATTAATATTGAGGAATTTTGTTTATAAAGGGAAGGAGAATAATGGGCTGGTGGAGGAAGTGGGTCAAAACATATTTTTTAAACATGGGAGAAGTAATTGCATGTTTATTTGTTGATAGAAAGATGCAGAAAAGAGGTCAAAAATAATGTGAGAAGAGGTGAGAATTACTGGATCTGTGTTCTTTGGTCCACATGAGGTGATGGAATTGTTTGTACAGATGGAGCAATTGCCCACTGCCAGGGGCTGGGGCAGTTTTTCAACTGTAATTGGAGGAAACCCAGAATATTTGGGCATAGGTATAGGTAGGTGGGTAGATGTGATGGGGGCTTGAGGAAGTTCTCTTCTGGTTGCTTCTGTTTTCTTAGTGAAATGAGAAAGCTGTCAGTGAGAGTCAGGGAGGAGGTGTTGGAAATGTGAGGAGAGAGTAGAAGTTAAGAAATAGTTATCTATAGAAAACCAACTCATGGTTGCCAAAGGGGAAGGGAGGGGGATAAATTAGGAGTATGGGATTAACAAGTACAAACTACTATACATAAGATAGATAAGCAACAAGGATTTACTGTATAGCACAGGGAACTAGATTCAGTATCTCATAATAACCTATAATGAAAAATAGTCTGAAAAAATATATAACTGAATCACTTTGCTGCATACCTGAAACTAACATAATATTGTAAATCAACTACATTTCAATAATTAAAAAATACTAAAAAAAAAAAAAAGAAACAGCTGTCTAGAGAGTGGGAAATTGAATGAAATAGGAAAATGTGGTTTGGTTGCTGGGTGCTAATGGACGCCCACAGGAGGTTGATGGTCATGAATTTAAGGTGAGAAAAGGTGTGTTTTTCCCCCATTCACATTCTGCTGTATGGGTGCAGGTATGGAGGGATGGAGAGTAGGATTTAATCATGATTATATTGTTGTTCAGCCAAGCAAATGCAATGAAGTGAGAAACAGAAAAGGGGTGATTAGAATGATTGCCATTGCATTCAGGCTGGGTAAAGAGAGACGTGCAGGCATGAGAGAGGTGAGGGGCAGAGGAAAGATAGTGGGATCAGTGGACTGTAGATTTCTCTGTGCAGAAGGATTGTTGACCTCCTTGAAGGGGTATGAGTCGGAAAGGGGGGAAGTGGTGGCCATAGAGTGGAGCATTTCAAGTTTGGGTTTAGTGGGGCAGAGGTTGTAAATGATGATAATGATATACTGTAGTATAAAAGCGTGAGTGAGTGGCTCTGAGCTGGTGTGGAGGGCTGGGCTGCTGCATTTCCTTGGCTAACTGTTGAGGCTGAGCATCTTTTTCTGCTGTGCTAGCTTGCTTCTATGAACCGCCTGCACACATTCTTTGACCATTTGGCTTGTTTGTTTCTTATTGACATATATTTTTAATATATTCTTGACATATATTTTTAATATATTCTTGATACTTATCTTTTGATGTTTATTTTTACAGATATCTTCTATTATGGGATTTTCTCTTTTGTAATGGTATCTTTTGGGGCATGGTTTTATGTTTTAATGTAATTGAATTTATCAACTTTCTGTCTTACAGTATGTGTTGTTTTGTGCCTTGTTTGGGAAATTCATCTTTCCCTCAAGATCACAAAGATATGTTCTCTTGTATTTTCTCTTAAAAGTTCAAATTTTGCTTTGTTTTCTGAAGCGTGTTAAATTTTATCAGTTGCTACATTCTTTCACAAACTTTAAAAAAAAACCTTATTGAGGTATTATTGACATATAAAAAGCTGTTCATATTTAACATATACAACTTGATGAGTTTGGGGATTAAGTTTGTACCTGTGAAGTAGTTGCGGCCATAGAATGTCCATCAGCCCCCCAAATTTCCTCCCATCTGCTTTATCTTATTATTAATTTTGGTGGTAAGAACACTTAAGATCTACCCTCTTAGCAAATTTTAGGTATACAATACAGTATTGTTAGCTACAGGTACTGCTGTGTAGTAGATCTCTACTGCTTACCTATCTTGTATAACTGAAACTTTTACGACCATTTTTAGATTAGTGGAATGAGGTGGCATAGTTACTCCACCTTGCATTTCAGTCTTCTAAAGAGTATATAACTTTTGATTCTCTCTTCTACTTTTCTTTTAGTGTATAATTTCTTTCCTAACCAAAATTAGAAATAACTTATCAAGACTGAAAATTTAGATTTTTAGTGTTGGACATTGAAGTTCAGCATATGATGTTGTAGTCTTTCTTTTGTCAGTGTGGCTTCATAGAAGGTCGCAGGCCTCTAAGTAGAACAGATCTGGATTTGAATCCTATTCTATCATGTTTCTGTCTAATCTTAGGCAACGCTATTTCTCTCAGTAGGAAATGCAGGAATAGTAGGAAGTAACAGTGTTTGATTTGATGATGTCAGCATCTTATCCCAAATTTACCACTGATTTTAGTTCTGCTTAATGTGTAACCAAGGTACCTAGATTTAGTATTTATCTGAAATTTTTTGTTGCTAGAAGCTTAGTTAACTGTGTTCAGTAAAATAAAGTCCAATTTCTTTTTTTCCTTGAATGTTAGACATAATAGCCCTGGTTGCCAACAGAATTTATATATCTTTGTTTTCCTGAGAAATTAAAAGTTATCCTTGGGTATAATATAACTGACTTATTGAGTCTATTTCTTGAATAATCAGTGGTGGTGGTCTGAGTTACTAAACATTTAAAAGTTGGTGGCCTTAAGTTAAGTGGTAAAACAGTCTTTTCCCCTTTCCAGCGCTTTGTTCCCTATAGTTATTAATCTGCTTTTCTCCCCCATCTCTGTGTCTGCCACGTGTCATGAAGAATCACCATTGCCATTGCAATGTGTCATCCAGGCTTGGTTTCTCAGTCAGGGGCTCTATGCTTTGGACTGTTCTTTAGACATTATTTCCTATTCCAGAATTAGCTGTGCTTTGCGTACACCTCTGGTCCAGTTCTCAACTGCCATTTTGAAGGCAGACCTTTTGCTAAGAGTATACCTAGCTTAATGGGGTGTTCTTCTCCTAGTAGGATTTCCATTACAGTGGTGAATTTTTGAAGACCATGAATGAATTCAAAGAGTGAATTTCTATTTTGTACACAGTTGGTGTATATGTATGTTGGTATATTAACTTTGGAAGGCAGTTTGTCATTTTCCAGTAAAGTTGACGCTCCAGTACTTCCAACCTTGGAAGATACTCTAGAGAAATCCTAGCACGTGTGTATCAGGAGACATGTGCATGAATGTGCATAGCTGTATTGTTCAGAAGAGTCACAAATGGAAGCAACTCAAATGCCCATTAACAGTGGGATGAGTACCTAAATATTGTAAGTGGATGAATCTCTGAAACCTTATGTGAATACCTCCAAAATACCTCAGTATGATTCTATTCGTAGAAAGTTCAAACACAACAAAAAGTAAACTGTGTTATTTAGGGATGCATGTTTAAATGGTAAAATGAAAATCAAGGGCATGATTATTACAAAAATCAGGGCTGCAGTCACCTCCAGTGGAGAGATGAGGGGAAATGACTGGGGAGGGCGCATAGTAGGTGTGTGTTGGGGGTGGTAAGGAGGCTTCTGTGGCATCGGCGGTATTCTATTTCTTGATCTGGATAATGGTTCCTTGTGTTTGTTTAATAATCCCTTAAGTTGTCTATATCTATTGCCTATTCTTTATGTATCTCTCTATACAAGGGGAAAAAAAAGTCTGAAAGTGGACTTCTCATGGTAGAATTTGTTACTACCATAGACCATGGGAAACATTTTGGGAGAAGCAGCCCTTTTCAGCACCTTCAACCTGTGTCTTCAACATGCGGGTGCTTTCTGCTTTATTTGAGTTTCTGGCCAGGGGCAGTGGCATCTCATTTTTATAAATGGAGGATATGGGAAGGGGACTAGTTTGCTTGAAGTCCTTTTTCTGGTAGGATTGGGAGTCTTCAGACATCTGTTTAGTACTCTTTCTGGAAGCCTTCAGCTTATAGCTAATCATGCCTTCAGCTTTTCTTTTTGAACAGTATTCTTGCAGTTCTAGGTTATGTTTCAAAACCTTTGAAAATGGTACCATACTCTCACATTCAGGCATAAAAACTTCGATCTTGAAGCATTTTTTCTGCCTCCTCCTTTTGTTTTCAAATGGTGAGTTATTGAAACCATGCCATATGCTTTATTTTTTTCTTTCAGATGTCACAGATAACCAGAGTTAGACAAATGTTTACAGTGTGAGCAGGATGCACTGGGGCAACATTGAAGATAAACAGGAGGCAAACAGTCTTTTATGTGCAAGTCTATAAGCTGTTTATTTTAAGTGGAACAAATAAAAATGATTAGACTACAGTTTGGTCAGCATAGTTTTCTAGGCATATTTTCATTTAAAGCTGTTATAGGAAAAGCCCATCTATCCTATAGATGGGACGCTGACTGATTCGTGAATCATCGAATAAAGCCAATTAGACCTTCAAAAAAAAGCTAGTATATATCTTCCTCAGTGTAATTTTATGAAAAGTTGATTTTGGGGGGAGATTTTCATTATAATATTAGATTTTCTTGCCTCTGCATCCTTTTGCCAGCAATTAGACCGAAAGGGAAAAGAAGGCTGTCACCCTAGCAGCCTATATTTTTCCATTAAACTTTGAACCTTTTTTCCCATGAAGCAGCGGGACAGTTGAGTTGTATTTGCCCTCCTTGATTCAGTTCTTTTGTTTTTTTCTTTTTATTTGATATGTATTTTATTAGTTTTTGCTAATATATTCTTGTATTACAAAGGCAATTCAGTGGAAAAACATTCCCTTTGATATTGGAATCATTTGAAATAACACAAGCAGAACTATCCATTAAAAAAATCTTTATTTGAACAACAACAACAAAAAGACAGGTTAAACCACACACACAGGTTAAAACACACACACACACACGCAAATCTTTCCTTTCTTACAGCTGGACATTGAAGTGGGTCTAATTTGATTTTCTTTTTTTCAAACCTCCAAAGATAGAAGCAGCTGAATACCTAGAAATTTGTTTGCTACCCTACTGGTCTCCTGCACCATTGTGTTTTCTACTGTTTTGATGAAGACTCTTTGGCTACTTTTACTGGTCCAGCTGCTTCATTTTTATCATGTTTATCATCACTGTCAATTTTCATTTTCTTGCTCTGAAACTGTAGTTTTCCTTAAACAGACCCAGCCTAGGCAGCTTTAATTCCTTTTCCTTTTCCTTAAATCTGTGACCTTTTGATTTCCATTTGTTGAGGGATTCTGGTTGATCCAGAACGATTTTTTTCAGGGCTGTGTTTTATCTCTCCTGGTACTCCCCACCACTCTTCTTTGTTCTCTAATTGGAGGTTACCATTATTGGTTTCTTCAGCTATATCTAGTGCTGCTTTAGCTTTCTCATGAAATAGAATTATTTCTCTCTTTTGCACCTTTGATGAAATCTATCCACTTTATTTCCCCACAATTTGAGGAAAGGAAGTGTAGATCTTCTCTACAGGTCGGATCATCTAAGTCATCCAAAAAACTCAGCAAAAATCTAATCTTTTCTTCTAGAGATTTCATTTCAGCATTTATTGTTTTTCTTCTTGTTTAGCTCTCAGTTTAGCTTATACTTTATTTTGCCTTCTCTCTCTCTCTCTTTTATTTGTTTGCAAATTAATCTTTCTCGAAAAGTATTAGAGAGTCTGTCTTTACGCTTTTGGTCAGGGGTCTCTGTTTCTCATTTGAATATTTTGTGCTTGACCTTTATCTTCTAACCTTTCTTTTGTCACCAAGGGTTGTACCAGTTGAGAAACCTTTTACATCAATGGATCTGTTTTTACATCATTTTTTACGGTCATCAGTCATCAGACATTTTATACTCATCAGAGAGAGTTTTGCATGGAGAGCTTCTGATTTTAGCTTTATCTTTATTTATTTTCACGGGTTTTGACTTTGATTTTCTTACTACTTCTATTAAAGTCTGAGGGATTTTAACCTGTTGAATTATATTATCTCCAGAGGTACCCAGCTTTCATCCAGTTTGATCTGTTCCCTAAAAAATTTGTCTTATGGCAAATTATAGTCAAATAACACTTGGTTCGATGACTGATTTGGGTCCCAGAGCAGCCATTTTTTCACCACCACCATTTTTGGCTGTTGTTGCCGTCTTCCTGAGCCCGTCCTTCAGAGCTGAGCCGCAGTGACTGAAATGTCTCAAGTTCATTTTATGAACTGAATGTTTATGTAGACTATTAGATAATTTAGATTATTCTTACTAGAACTTTTACTGAGAGAACATTATTGAATCTTTTTGGATTTGACTTGTATTCCAGATACTGTTCTGGTTGATAAATGTCTAACTGGCTACATCATCAAATCTGCATGTTACATTCTAACAGCATCTAGCATAGTCCTCTCAACTCTGCTGTCTACCCTCTCAGTCTCTCTATTCTTGTGGACTCATACTTCCCTTTAAAAAATTACCCTCATTTAAAAGAGGGTTTTGGGAAGCAGAGCAAATAAATGCTCATGATCAATGTCATATTTAAGTGGAAGTTGATAAGTTCTCTTTACTTGCTCTAGAAAGAGACAATAAAAGAGTTATTTTGGTAAAGCCTTTAATGAAGGTCAGGGTAGAACCGCTTCTAATATAAATAGCATGGAACATGAATTTTTTTTTTTTTTAAGTTTAATTTTTATTTATTTATTTATTTATTTATTTATTTATTTATTTATGGCTCTGTTTGGTCTTCGTTTCTGTGTGAGGGCTTTCTCTAGTTGTGGCAAGTGGGGGCCACTCTTCATCGTGGTGCGCGGGCCTCTCATTATCGCGGCCTCTCTTGGTGCGGAGCACAGGCTCCAGACGCGCAGGCTCAGTAATTGTGGCTCACGGGCCTAGTTGCTCCGCGGCATGTGGGATCTTCCCAGACCAGGGCTCGAACCCGTGTCCCCTGCATTGGCAGGCAGATTCTCAACCACTGCGCCACCAGGGAAGCCCTGGAACATGAATTTAAAGGCTATGAAAAGGGCAGACATAACCATAGGATTGTGATAACAAAGTCGTCTATTTCAGTAAGTGTACCCAAAGTGTTGTATGTGTGTTTTGGTTGTAGAATGGAAGATGCATTGGATTGATGGATGTCAGCTGAACTGTCTTGGTTCTGGTTGTCACTTACTAACTACGTGCCCTTGAGGGAGTAAAACTCTCGGAACTTCCTTTTTTATTTTTTTAAACTGTAAAAAATAATACCTGCCTTGCTTTAATCCAGGATGGTTGTAGGGATCATGTAGAAGTATTAAATAAACTATAAAGTGCTGTAAAAAGTTAAGAATTATTTTATAGGCAAAGACAAGCAAACTGTTGGGGTAGATACACAGTGTAAGTGTGACAATTGAGAAAATCTAGTGGTATTTAAAATCATGCCATTAACATGGGGCCATCATTAAAGTAACAGCATAATACTGACATATATAATTAGAATATAAAACACCATGGCCATTAGCTCGTTTTCTCTCTTATGGGATTTGTTGACCTCTTTCAATCTCTACAACTACAGAGGTGACACAGGGAACTTGAAAGACGATTGAAAATGGGAAAAATTGGATCTGTGATGAAAGGTTTATGATGCTAAGGAAAAGAAGTCTGAGAAGTGATTTAATAATTATGTCATATGTGTTCCAGGCCCTAAAGACAATGGAAAAAACCAAATGGGCTCAAGTAAAATGTAAGGGAAATAGATTAGATATTCATGTACATTTTGTACATGAGATGTTAACTGGGCATCTAAGGGAGAGTTGGGGAATCATCCTAATTGGAAATCTTTCAGAATAGATATGGTCTCATTTGACTGGAATGGATCCAACAATTGTCCTTCCTGTGGCACAGGGACAGGCAAGGTGATTTATCAAGGAATTTAATTTTATTATTTATTTGTTTGGCTGTGCCTCTCGGCTTGCAGGATCTCAGTTCCCCTACCAGGGGTTGAACCGGGCCACGGCAGTGAAAGCGCCGAATCCTAACCACTAGGCCACAAGGGAACTTCCAGGGAACTTTTTTTAAAATCCTATAATTCTGTTCTCCTGGCTTCTTTAAATTTTGCAATGATTCTATAGCATTTTACTCAAGCGCATTAAGTTAACACTTCCAGTGTTCTCAGAAGGGTTAGGCTTAAAATAACTAAGTAAAGGGTGTGTGTGTAAATGGATCCCTGTGGCCATTAGTGACCCTGTGACAGCAAATGACCTTAAGCTAACAAGCTGATGGCAATAAGTACTGCCATTTCCTGAATACCTACCAGGTGCAGGATGTAGGCTTTTTTCTATATCATTGATTTGGAACGGTAACTACAGGGTAGATTTCATTATCTCTACATGTGTTGAAATTAAGCCTTAAAAACAATGTTAACTAATATATGCAACATTCACACGTCTAATATGCAGCAGAATAAGGATTCAAACTTAAGTATGCCTGGCTTCAGAGTTGGTATCTTTCCCATTTGACACTATCCATTAAAGTCTACACGTACAACATTATCTAAGATATACGTTCTCTTGTATATCTGTCTCTGCAAAAGGAAGCTTTATTGTTGACACTTGGTCCGCCTCTTGGGAGAGGGTTTGTGATTGGCTAAGAAGCTGCCATGGGGCTGGAGGCAGAAGTCCAGAGGCCAGGGAGCTACATCAGGGCCTTAGAAGGTGCCGCCCCTGGAGGCTTCTAGCCATGCTTACGGCTGAGCATTTCAAAGAGGCCTCACCCAGCCCTGCCTCAGGCTGGCCCGAGGAGGTTGCTCAGGTGGTTGTCCTTCTTGATGAATTTCACCTCGTTGTCCAGGAAGTGTTTCTCCAGGAAGTCAAAGAGATGGGCGTCTCTGTGGGCAGAACCCAGGGCATGCAGCTTCAGCAGGACCCGGTTCAGGGTTTCCTCTAGGGCCAGGGCCCCTTCCTTGCCACGCAGACTGTGTCCTCACTCATCCTGAGGCCACTTCTTCATGTCCTGGAAGAGGACTCAGCTGCAGCCCTGGTTCTGGATCTTCTAGAGATGTTTGGTGCCCTTGCATTTTTCCGGCAGCTCATCGCCAGCCACACTTTTGCAGCTGGAATGGAAGCCCAGAGAGAGGGAGGTATAGGAAGCCCACAGATGCAGGTTGATCAGGTGGGTGATAGCAGCTTTGACCTTGGTGGAAAAATTCTGATGGATCTGGGAGCTCATGATTGATTGGCAACAAGGAGCTAAGCACAAAATCTGGGGTTAACTGTTGTGGGAAGCAAAGGATGGCAAGATGTCCTGGAGGCTGCAGCTGGAGAGGGGGTTTGAGGGGTGATCAAGAGGCTGGAGTAAGGGGGCAAATCTTGGGTCCGTTCCACCTAACACTGCTGAGGCAAGAGACAGGTCCAAGGACTGCCTGGTGCTGTTGATTCTTTTGGTTAAAAAAAAAGCCAATTATCAAATGAATTTGATGGAAAAAAACTCAAATATATATTTTTCATCTGAAAGGTGACATTAACTCAAAAGATTAAAACCCATACAGGATACTGCGTTGTATATTCTTAGTGTACTGTCATACTTGAAGGGAGTGGAAGGAATACCTTCGCATGATTTGTTATGAGAATACTACATCTGTCTCAGCATTTTCAGTTAACCTAAGAATGGAACTGATGCTAATGAAATATCGATATATACTGCTTAATTTAGTGACTGAGTGTGGTGTACATTCCCCACATAGCTTTTCATAATCTGTGGTGGGAATTCCTCTTGGAAATTAAATCTGTATCTTACGTGTTTCACTGGCACTTGTGGAAGGGACTTAATAGTCACGTGGTCATTATCTATTATCCCTTAAATATTGCATCCTGTGTATTGTACATAGAGGGAGATGTTTCAGTGTTAATGACACTGCTAGTCTCTTAAAATCATGAAGTTTGAGAAAGTTTGTTTTCTTCATCTATTCATCTATCATTTACTAGCTAAGTAGATAATTTATGTGGTTTTAATATTTACCTTGAGAATTCTGTGACACTAGAGTTTTCTGCCTTGTTTTTATACAGTTTAGTCTTTATGAAATTTTATATTGAAATTTGAGGTTATCATGAATAACTTTGGATAACCAAAATTAGTAGAATTCTGAGTTTGTTGTCATGAATTTCTACCTCCATGGTGGCAATGCAGCGGGAATCACATCTGTCAGAGAGAAAATCAGGCACCTGGGCTTTCTGGCATCTCCTGTTTAGAAAATTATAGAAACTTTCAGTTTTAGAGATAGAATAATCCTTGGAGGTAATTTTTTCATTATCTTTTCATTTCCTTTCTTGAGTTTCTATTTTTGAACATTTTCTAGAAATTAAGAGAATGAAGCTTAAGGAGGTTAAGTGACTGTGTCCATGGTCTTGATATTGAGCAGCTGTCTTTGGCTTCAAACTCAGGATTTCTAACTGGTAGTCATTCAGTTAGCAAACACTTAACAAGTGTCTACACTGTGTCCCATGTCATGCCAGGTGTTAAGGGTACAGAAATGCCTAAAACATTCCCTGTGATTGAGATTGTTGTTGGAACCTCCTACACTGTTGGTGGGAATGTAAATTGATACAGCCACTATGGAGAACAGTATGAAGGTTCCTCAAAAAACTAAAAATAGAACTACCATATGATCTAGCAATCACACTCCTCGGCATATACTGGGAGAAAACCATAATTCAAAAAGATACATGCACCCCAGTGTTCATTGTAGCACTATTTACAATAGCCAGAACATGGAAGCAACCTAAATGTCCATCAGCAGAAGAATGTATAAAGAAAATGTGGTACATAAATGCAATGGAATATTACTCAGCCATAAAAAGGAACGAAATAGTGCCATTTGCAGAAATGTGGATAGACCTAGAGACTTTCATACAGAGTGAAGTAAGTCAGATAGAGAAAAACAAATATTGGATAATATCGCTTATATGTGGAATCTAGAAAAATGGTACAGGTGAACTTATTTGCAAAGCAGAAACAGACACAGATATAGAGAACAAACTTACGGACACCAGGGGGGAAGGTGGGTGGCATGAATTGGGAGATTGGGATTGACATATATACACTACTATGTATAAAATAGACAACTAATGAGAACTGACTGTGTAGCACAGGGAACTCTACTCAGTGCTCTGTGGTGACCTAAAGGGGAAGGAAATCTAAAAAAGAGGGGCTATATGTATATGTATAACTGATTCACTTTGCTGTACATCAGAAACTAACACAACATTGTAAAGCAACTATATTCCAATAAAACTTAATTAAAAAAAAAAAGATGATTGTTGGGAGAGGCAACAGGGGTCCTGAGCATTCCTGCATGTTCCTGCCGGACAAGCCAAGAATGTGGGACCCTGACCGCTCTCTCTACCTGAGGCAACAAGCAACCGTTAGGGATGAGGTAACATCTCCCCCAGGCGAAGGTCAGGCTTGCTTCCACTTACTGTAAGAGCAGTGAGTCTCCTAAGCTTGGTGTTCCTTTCCTGTAACATGACCCATAGCATGTAGAGGATTCCATGATGGGCTCTTTGAATTACTGCTCTGAGGCAGAGGGGGCCTGAGAAACCAATGCAAACGAACATGAAGCTTTGGCCTTGAGTAATCATGTCCTTGGTCTCTGATCCAGGAGTCTCATGTCTTCTGCCAGCATCCGTGGAAACAGTAATAGGCTGACTTATTATCTTACAAATAGGATAAAATCTCAGACCCTGAATAGTACTTGGCAAGTATCAATTGTGGGAAAATACAGGTGAGAAAACCAACAATTACAGTTCAGTGTGGGCAGCACAGAGCTGTGGAACAACCAAGGGAGGACACCCAGTTCATCTTGGGAAGGTCAGGGAGGCTTTTCTGAGTGCATTGCTCTTGACCTGATCATACTGGATTGTGTGTCTATTGAGGGTAGATCTTTTTATCCTCAGTATTTGGCACGGTACACAGCACGTGGTTCATGACTATAAGCTTGCTGAATGGATGAATAAACTGTTGTTTGTAGCTGCTGGTTGTGATTTACTGCATCAGTGGTTCATATATTTGCTACTACGGTTTGTCTCCTTTTTAAGAACTATAGCCCTGGGAAGATAGTCTTCAATGAAAAGCAACTCACTTTGACGCCTAGCATAAATCTTTTCCAACAAGTGAGGAAGGTGGTCAAGTTGCAGGATGTCTTACATGTGGATTCATTTAATACTAAGTAATATTAAGGCCCAATTATTTGTTTTTTGACTTTTTAATTTTCTAATACTACTTAGATTTTTCAGAAGAGTTGCAACAATAGTTCCCTTATACCCTTCACCTAGCTTCCCCTAATGTTAAATAACATCTTAAATAAACATGGTACCTTTATCAAAACTAAGAGATTAATGTTGGTATACTACAGACTTTATTTGAATTTCCCCATTTTCTCCCCACTGATGTGCTTTCTTTGTTCTAACTCAGGATACCACATTGCATTTATTTATCTCCTTAGTCTCCTCTAATTTGTGACAGTTTTTCAGTCTTTTCTGGACACTTTTGAAGAATAGTGGTTAGGTATTTCATAGGATCCCTCAGTTTGGGTTTTTCTGATATTTTCTGGTGATTGGACTGAGGTTATGGAGTTTTTTGGGGGAATACCACAGAGATGGTGTGCCTTTCTTGTTGGCACACATGCTATCAATGTGACATTACTGATTGTGTTGACTCTGATCCCTTGATGAAGATGGTATCTGCAGGTTTCTCCACGGTCAAGTTACTTCCTATTCTCTGTTCACTAAGTCCTCCTCACACTCAAGGGGATGGGAATTAAGCTTCACCTACGCAGGGGAGGAGTGTCAAGGAATTGGTGGGCATATGTGAAAATAGTGACAGTAAATAATAACTATCTTGGGGGAAATATTTTTAGGTTATGCAAATGTCCTGTTTCTCCTGAAAGGCTCAGGAGAACCAGTTCTCTCAGAATGAGGCCAAGAGTTGCCTGGGACAGAGCATTTATATTAATTGAATGGGGTGAATGAGGGTACATTTGTTAAACAAGGTAAAACATCAAACATTGATTTTAATTTCTTCATTAATCAGTTACAAAATGCTTATTTATCTCTGAGGATGTGTTGGTTACCAATTAAGAAGGTACGTATGTATGTGTGTATATATATGTATGTGTATGTATGTGTGTATGTATGTGTACTTATGCATGTGTGTATATGTGTGTTTGTGTGTGTGTGTATATATATATATATATATATATGAATAGCTTCATTCCACATGACTTGTATACATGTCTAAAGTCCATTGATCAGAAAAACTTCATTTAAAGAATAGATAGATATATATGTATAACTGAATCACTGCTGTACACCTGAAGCTAACACAACATTGTAAATCAACTACACATCAATTAAAAAAGAAACTTTGTTTAATGTTGTGCTTCTTGTGCAAGAGACTGTCTTGATGTCCCATGCAGTCAGGAGGTGCAGTCTTCCAAAAGTTACTCTAGCAGTTGATAGATGAGAGGGAGGCATGCTTCAGTGAGCCAGCAGTCATCCCAGCACATACCACCTATGTGGCTGATCTTCCATGGAAGTTGGGGTAATTCTAGGGTAGCCTTTGTTGCCCCGGGTGCTGTCCAAACAGGGGCTGGTCCAGAGAGAGAATCTGTTTAATGTGTCTTTAGATTGATAAGGGGAAAAACATCCTGACATTTTGATGTATGACATAACCATTTATCCTTACTGCTATTCTCAGCAGCCCCATAATCTGAATGTATTCTTGCTTAGATATTTGAGTTGAGGAAGAGAAAATCTGGAATAGTATTTGGTACAGTGCTACAGTGCTAGATATGGGTAAGGACTTACAGCATTTAAAAAAAATTTGTAAGATCTTAAAAAAATATATGATCACGATTTGGCAGTGATCAAATCAAATTGAATTTGACCATTGGACTGAAATTTGGTCTCATAACCATATGTTATTGCTTTGCTCCAGAACAGATTTTAGTGATGAGCTATTGTCAGGAATACGTTCATTTCTTTTTTCTTTCTTTTTTTTTTTTTTTTTTGCAAAGCACAGCATTTCTAATTCTTGGTGTCATCAGAGTAGGGTTTAGATGAGAGGAGGGGGTATTCTTGCAGGAATTTGCAATGGAGAAGGCAACATTGTTGTGATATGTATTGGGGCCATTTCATATTAATTTAGGTTGAATAACAATATTTGCCTTAATTTGGGGTGGAGGGGGTAGATGAGGTATAGACATAAATTCTAATTTCAAACAAAATGTGTTAAAATAGTTCTTATTTGTAGAGCACTTGGCCAGGTAGTTGGTACTTTATGTACAACATTCTATTTAACTTCAAGATAACCCTGCAAGGTCGATATTGGACCATTTTACAAATGAGGCAAATTAAGCTCAAGGAAGTTAGATAATCTGCCTAATGTCACATCACTAGTACATGGTGAAACTGCAGTGTAATTTTCTATCAGCCTGATTCCAAAACCCATCACTATTCTTTACTGAGCTCTTACCTTCTGACTATGCATGCAGTTGGCTGTGTGGCAGTATGCCCTTTTGGTATGTTGTATAGAAAATGAGTCATTTCATGGTCTGGGAATAGTTATGTCCCACCCCCTGCCCCCCTGGTAGTAAAAACAAACAAAACTTTTAGCTACTTTAAAAAAGTTATCTTTGTTGTATAGTTTGTTGCCTTTTGATCTGCTCATGAGAATGGAAACATTACTCTTATCACCTGCTACTTGTTTCATTTATACGAAAAGTATGGAAAAATAGGGATTTACTTCAACTATCTGACTTATTATGACAGAGGTACTCAGGAGCTCTAACATGGAAATGAGTTTTTCTTGACTGCTTGTAATTAGCAGCTCGAGCGAGAGGATAATTATGTGTTAACCTATTTATGCAGTGTATGTGTAAATGAAATTCATCTGCTTCATATTAGGAAAATTGACAAGGCATCACTATTGTTAATATTTTTCACATTACCCTCTTGGATTTTTAATTTGGATGTCTTCTTATAATTTTGAGAGAAAATCCAAAGGGATTGTTGCCAGGGCTTAGAGGAGTCTTGGAAAAAGTTGATTGTAATATTTGCACATAAACTCACTGTAACCTCAGTAGGCCGTTGAGCATTTTTACAACTTGATGAGCCCCATTTTAAAGTGAGAGAGTCCTTATTTGCAAAGCGTTTCTGAATCCCAGGTTAGTCTTTTTTGAATTTTGATTGGAGGCTGTCGTGATGTCATTTTTAGGGTAGGCTAGAGTTACCTATATGAGAACTGTATCATTTCCCTTATATTATTTATTTATTTATTTATTTAGCTGCGTTGGGTCTTCGTTGCGGCGTGCGGGCTCTTCATTGTGGCGCACAGGCTTCTCTCTAGTTGGGGCGCGCGGGCTCCAGAGTGTGCGGGCTTAGTAGTTGCGGCATGTGGGCTTAGTAGTTGTGGTGTGCAGGCTCTAGAGCATGTGGGCTCAGTAGTTGCAGCACATGGGCTTAGTTGCCCTGCAGCATGTGGGATCTTAGTTCCCCAACCAGGGATGGAACCCTCATCCCCTGTATTGGAAGCGCAGTGTCTTCACCGCCAGGGAAGTCCCTAAATGCCTCTTTAAATGCTCCAGAAGGAGTATAATTTAAAAGCCTCAGGGATCTTAACCACTGGACCACCAGGGAAGTCCCTCCCTTATATTTTGAAGTCAGAATGGTATTGCACATTAGTAGTTTTCATACTGTTCTTGATGCTTTAATTTGCTTATGGTGTAAATGGAATTTGGGAACAGCTAAGGGACTTGCCTATACCTCTATTCCGAGCAGGAAGTAATTTTGAGCTCTGTGCATAGCTAATGATAAATGGGCCAAGTTGTGGGACCAGTTCTATCGTTAGACCTCCGCCCCTTTTTTTTCTCTGTGGTGTTCCCTTTTCTTTCCCATTTAGGTACTTGACCACCTATTGTAATGCTCAAGGCTTTTAGGTACTCATTTATGCTTTGCCTGCTCTCAGGGTACCTCTCCTAGGAAGCCCATTTGTGTATGTTTGATATTCATACGTCGTGCTCATATCATATATGACCATCAGGCCACAGTTGGAGAAATCAGAGGGAGTGTTGCTTGAGGGGCAGTCCATTGGAGTGTTCATGTGAGGGACTATACCAGGACACCCTTATATAAGTAAAGCAACAGGTAGCGTGAAATCATTTTAGAGCAGGCTGCTGGGTGAGGTCTTGTCAAGTTAAGACATTCCCGGTGCACTGGTACTTAAAAGGTAAGCTGCTAACAAAAAGATATTATTAAATCTGGTCTGTGTAGGAGTGTGCATGTGTCAGCTATACAGTATAATTCCTAAAGAAGAATTTGCTGTTCCTGATGTAACTTTAAAACAATGTGTCTTCAGCTCTGCGTGTTTGATTTTCTTGTGCCTCATCTCTACTGTGCCCGGTTGCTATGAGCCGTACTAGTTTACTGTGGGATCATTAAAAAAAAAACAGTACTTATTCAACCAGAATATCTTAAGTCTTTGCCCCTGTTATTCTTATGCTCTTTTTTTTTTTCCTTTAACACTCAAAATCATAGTGAAAAAGTGAGTTGTTTCTTATTTTGAAACCCGGAGAATAGAGAATTAAGAACTATCATTACATAATGAATTCATAGCTAAAAACAAGTAAGGACTCACCTGAATGGTTTCTTCTAATAACCAGTCTTAAATCTCTTGGGTTGCTCCTGCTATTCCAGTAATCAGCAGCTGACATAAACATATACAGCCACACATAAGTCGCTTTTTTCCTGACCACTTCAAGTCCCTATTGCTTTTTTACATGTACCCTTTAAGATCCCCAAGGGCGACAAACTAACAACTCTTTTTTAAAATGAATTTTTATTTTTTAAATTTATTTTAATTTTTTATTAAAAATTTTTTTTTTGGCCATGCTGCATGGCTTGCAGGATCTTAGTTCCCTGACCAGAGATTGAACCCAGGCTCCAGCAGTGAAAGCACCGAGTCCTAACCACTGGACTGCCAGGGAATTCCCCAAACTAACTACTCTTAGTTGAGTGAAGTTAGTTTGTTTTGAACTTTTGATGTCTTTTTCCTCATTCTTCAAGGGGCATCGTAGAATGTACACCCTGAAACAATCTTAGATATCGTTTGGTCCAAATCTTTCACTTTTCAAATTGGGAAACTGAGACCCATATAAGTTGGGGTTTAACCTAAGGCCATATAGGTATTTGTTGGAGATGAATTGCTCAGATAAGTATCTTTTCTGAAGGCTCATAAGATAGAGTGATTTCCAAATCATAGCAGTAGACATCCCATTGAATTCCAGTTTTTATTTGGAAAGGAATTTGAGTTGATTCCTTGGGGGTCGTGTCCTTGGGGTAAACAATAATCAGATTGGTGTGTAGAGAGAAAATAGAGATAATTTTTTTCAGAGTTAAAAATTGTGAATATTCTCAAGTATATAAACTTTCCCAAACATATTCATATAGAATGAAGAAGAAACCTGGAGTACCATGCAAGCCAAAAGTTCCATCTATTGTCTGATTTTTGGCTGTCTCGTTTTGCTACCCCTACTCTCTACTCTTGCCTGACATGGATATATATCTTTTTCCTCTGTCCATTTTCCACGTTTGCTTTCGTTAGACCTGGGACTTCAGTATAGAAGTGAATATTACTGATTAGTTTCCATGTTTGTGATTTATATCCTTCTAATGTTTCTTGGGTGTAGGAACCATGGGAAAGGAAAAAACAGGCTGATTTCTGTTTTTCTCAGACCCTTTAAGGACCAATTTGTACAACTTACTTTTCATTTGGTACTTTTCCCAGTTTTTAAAATGTACTTCTTTTCCTTTTTTTTTTTTTTTTTTTTTTTAAATCTCGTAGAGACTTCTGTCTACAATGGATTTACCACAGTCTAGTTCCCCAACATGTTCAGAGGCTGTTTGGGAAATACTAATAATACGTAAGTGCCACTTTGATCAGAATGGCCAGTCTATACTGGATCTCTGCCTACAGAGAGATTTTCTTCTCTCATCATCTACTCTGATCCCCCAGTCTTTCTGGACCAGTTCATTTGTACTTTTAAATAGAAGCAGTGAATTTTGAACCAGTCTTTCTGATTGAAGCCTGGCTGCTTTAACAGATAGGACTCACTTACCTGAAGATCTTACTATTGGAAACAGAGAGTAATAGAGCACCTGTGATTCTCCATTCGTAGAAATAGAGTTTCAAGGTTCAAAATTGCACAGAGATATAGGGATGTAATGAAAAGGAAAATATGCATGGGCCATCCTTTCTTTCCAAGTGTCCTTGAGGAGAGAGAACATATGAATTGTGCTCAGTGAAGCCACTGGGCTGGGATACAACAGCCTGACTCTTAAGTATGCTGTCAGAGCCTCCTAACGAGAGAGAAAGTGAATGTGTACAATTGGAACTTATTGTGATGTGCAGTATTTGATGTTTGGTGGATAAAGGCAAGGGGAGAGTAGGAGGAGGTGGTGAGGAGGGGAGGGTTTGTCTGAATCTGTCTCATTTTCAGCATTTGTTGATATGTTAAATCAGATGATCTTTCTATGGTAACAGTATACCAGAAACAGTATCTTTTTTTTTTAATTGAATCTTTACTTTATATTGGAGTATAGTTGATTTACAATGTTGTGTTAGTTTCAGGTGTACAGCAAAGTGAATCAGTTACACATATACATATATCCATTCTTTTTCAGATTCTTTTCCCATATAGGTTATTATAGAATACTGAGTAGAGTTCCCTGTGTTATACAGTAGGTCCTTGTTGATTATCTATTTTATATATAGTACTGTGTGTATACGTTAATCCCAAACTCCTAATTTATCCCACCCTCCACCTTTCCCCTTGAGAAACAGTATCTTTCAAGGGGTGAGAGTATTGTAGCTCACTCCCAATTGTTATCCTGAAGGAAGGCTTCCTTGTCTCCCTGTAAGAAGTCCAGCCTTACATTCCCTTTAAACGCGGTTATTCTGGTTTTTGTTTCATTTTGTTTCTAAAAAGGGGAGTGGCTGGATCTTCTGACTGTCCTTCGAGTGAGGAGATGCACATTTTCAGTCTTCCTAGCTCTTTGGTACTGACTTGAGCCAAAAATGCATTTTTTAAAAACACGAGTATTAACCTTACCATACCTAGTTCATGCCTTTGTGACCGCAAGTTGAGGTATTTCTTTTCTACATAAGAAATCACTGTTGAGGGTTGGTTTCCTTCCCAAAGGACCCTGTAATATTGATTATTTTACTTCTACCCAGGATGTTACTACATCACAGGAAGCTGACACAGTGGGGAGGTGAAAGAAACTAGCCTATGATTCTGTTATCAGGGACATTTATTTCAAAAGTTCAGCTGGGCATCTGAGACAGGAAGGGTACAATAAATTTTTAAAAAGTCTTTATCTCTGCCTTGGTATTTACATTTATTTAAAATATTTGTAATGAAGATAGTTCTATAAAGAATAATTAAGTATCCTTCTGATACTTAAAAACCTTAATATAGATGTAGAATTATAACTAGCTCCTAATATGCTTATCTTAGAGAAAACAGTTGTATTGCCTATTGGGAGGTTTTCTTCACAGACCTATTTATGGAGGGGACATAAAATCTGATGCAAAGATGGCAAAAATTGATACTTGCTAAAGCTGGGTGGTAATTACATGGGTACTGGCTGTCTGTTTGAAGTAATTCAAAGTAAGATATTAAAAATAAATAGGGGCTTCCCTGGTGGCGCAGTGGTTGAGAACCTGCCTGCCAATGCAGGGGACACGGGTTCGAGCCCTGGTCTGGGAGGATCCCACATGCCGCGGAGCAACTGGGCCCGTGAGCCACGACTGCTGAGCCTGCGCGTCTGGAGCCTGTGCTCCGCAGCAAGAGAGGCCGCGACAGTGAGAGGCCCGCGCACCGCGATGAAGAGTGGCCCCCGCTCGCCACAACCAAAGAAAGCCCTCGCACAGAAACGAAGACCCAACACAGCCAAAAATAAATAAATAAATAAATAAATTTAAGAACAGTTTAAAAAAAAAAAAAAAAAATAAATAAATAAATAGAATATCAAGATATATTTCAGAGTATTTTAAAACGTTTTAGGGGGAAAAAGACTTTGCTCACTTGGGAGATTGGCTTCAAGATAGGAATCATTTGAGATTTTGGAATAATAGTTGTGGGAATTCCTTAGTAAATAGGAAATAGTGCTGGAGATGATCAGTGAATGGAAATGAATAAATTATTACATAACCAGTGTGTCACTGTGATTGAAATATGTTTTTTGGGGGATGGAAAATGATATTTCCTCTTGGAAAAAATCAAAGGTTGCTTTTATCCACTATATCCTGCTAGATATAAAATTTAGTTGTGTATGGTTTGTAGTTTAAATACTTGAGCCCTATCTCATTCTCAAAGTAAATTACAGAGCCCACAAACCTGGAATAAACTGACGGTAACTAAAATGCTTGGCACAATGTTATCAGTGACAGAATATTATAGAGGAAGCTTCTTGGATTTCCAACAATTAAATTCTGTTGATGTCTCACACTGCATTTTGCCTCCTTTTATGACATATTCTCACTCTTTGATTTCCATGCCTTACTTCTTGATTGCAAATGATATAATTTTCTGAGATTTTGTTAATTTTAGTTACTTCTGCGATATCCTAACCCAAATTACAGATGTTTAGTCCATGTTTATCAACTTGTAATTTATTTGACTCCTTGGTCTTGGTTGCTTGACCACTGTTGAGACAACAGAATAAATGAGTAGCAGTCTGCATGTCTAGCCAGCACTGTTTTGCTTGCAATGTGTGCCCACTTGGGCTAGCAAAAGCCAGGACTTGACATGACTCATTTCAGGAATTTTAGATAAGAGTATTTGGCAGTGTCTATACGGTTTTAAATGTGTGTATTAAAATAGAGAGGAATGCTTTTGTGGATCCTCTAGATGGCAGAACAGTTACAACAAATATACCTCAGGAGCCTTTCCAAGAAGTATGGGGAGGGGAGAGCAAGGAGAGATGGGGTGCGAAGGGAACCTTCTAGCTTGCATGGCTCCAGGCTTTCTATCTCAACCCAACCAGAGGAGGTCTGCTTTTATATGCTTTATCTTGAAGGTCTATCTGAGATCTTGTTTGGAAGAATGCAACACTGCTAAAAAATGATGGGATAAAGGTAAAAAAAAAAAACAAACCCTTGAGCTGTGCCCACCAACATCAAACCACAGATTTTTATGAGGACTAATGAATGCATTCGTCCACATACCCTGAGCATCTCTAGAGATTGTAGCTGACTCCACCCCAACACGTATGCTGATGAATTCCAGAGTGATACCGGCCTGCTTCCACACTCTTCTCACCTTAATTTCTATCAGAGAGGATCAGGTGCGGCATAGACTCTAGCCTTTGTCCCTACTTTGAAAGAGATCACCATTGTTGGCATAGATTTAACAGATAAATCTGATAATGCGGCTCTCAAACTCAGAAAGGAGACTAAACTTAGGTACCCACATAGATTCATTCCTCACGTAGAGGGAGCATAGAATAAATGTAAGATTGTAAGTATGCCACTTCCCCATTCTCATCTTTGAGTAGAAAGCTGATTGTAGTATTGCTTCAATTTCTTTTGCAAAATGCTCTCCCAATTCTCCTGTAATCACCTTTTAATAGCAAGATCAATTTCGGTCCCTTTGGACTATTGATGAAGTTCTAGACCACAATATGGTATGGCAAGTGTGATTTCCATATGTCAAATACAGCAAAAGTGTAAGGGATAAATTTGCTATCCTGTGTTTGCATACCTCATAATATCACATAACATGCTTAACAGATCTGATCTCTTTGTAGCCATTATTTCTGTATGACTGCTCCAAAAGATTCCTCACATTGAGACACTTCTGTATTTGTCTTAGTTGCTCATTACTAGTGAGTTGAAGCTAAGGTATATTTCAGGATCACTCTTCTTCGGCCTGTTTGAGATTGTACTTGAGAATGTATTAGGATACATTTGTACGTTGACTTAACTATTGATTAACTAGTCCTGTGCTTATCTTGGGAATAGACACATTAATGAGATGAGGCCCTCACCCACGAGGGTGCAGAGTTTAATAGGCAAGATAAGTATATAAATAGGTATTCAGTGCAATCTAACAAGATGTTACAAAAGAGGTGTTCCCAAAATGCTATGGAAGTTTCTAGGCATGAAAACTCTTCTGTAGGTATTACCACAAACTACCCAGAAATCACTGCATGCAGAGGACTGTGTCCTTGCAACACATACGAAGGAAAACATGCAATCGATGAAGGATTAAATATTAGAGTGGTAGCATGTTAGGTACTAAGCCTGATAGATTTAGATTGTGCATCAACCAGCATATTTAGATGATTGCACCAGGAAAATTCTATAAACAGCTAAAGATTTTTATTGGGATAACTGAACTGGAAGCTGTCTTTGACTTGCTACTTGAAGAACATTATTGAATGCTACATTCCTATAATGACAATCAGTAAATGGGAAACCCATGTGTTCTGATGATGACAACATGTGACATCGCACTATGAGTCTATAAAAGTGGTCTATAAAATTTGGTCTGGGTTATTGAGCTATTTCACTAATACCTTCAATACCATATGAAAAGTGGAGAATGACAGGCCCTTCCAACAGCTGTTGAATAATAAAGTGCTAGTAATTAACCAGCGTGTGGGACTGGAAGAATGCTTTAGGAATTCTCTAACACAGCATTGTTTCAAGCAAACTGAGTTACTATAGATGACAAGTCCTCAGGTTGGCTTCTAGTAATTCATGGAGTTGTTATTTTTTGTGAGTAATGTAATCATTACACAGACTCTGAGTTCAGCAGGCTAAGACACAAATGATAGATGTTGAGTTGGGGCTACTGCAACTAATCAAAGGATAAACTGCACATGTGTTCACTGTGGAAGGATTGGTGGTTCTGCTCTGTCCTTTGCAGCGAGAGCTGCATAAAAGATGATAAAAAGAGGAGAGATGGTCTACGTATGTTTACGTGTTTGTAAGAGGGGTCTCATTTTGTCTCCTTTGCTGAACTCTAACTTCCAAATTATTTTTTGCAAATTTTTGTTGAAGACTTTTATAGAACACACTAGGTTTGCTTATTAAAGAGATTCCTCTTTTATGAATTCATGTTTTCTTACAAGGATGTTCACCAGCTTCCTCCTCACCCACCCCCCCATGTTACAGTACTGTGTATGTGCCTCACACTAATTAACTATGTCATGGGTCACTTTATAACCCATATTTAGGGGTCTCTTTCTCATTCAGAGATTCCTTCCCGTTTTGAGTGTATTGATCATTTTCTCAGTTTCCTGAGCAGCGTCAGTGTTTGTTTGAACCAGGGTGGAGTTGTGCACCCATCCCTCACTCTCCGTGTCCCTCTTCCTTTATTGTCTGGTTACTCGCTGGTACTTTCCTCCCTCCCATTTTATCACTATCTGTGAGTTTTATTAACATGACGTTTACTCCCTCTTTTAAATTAATAATGAAGTAAACTGTGAAATGGTACTTTTATCTTCAATGGCTGATGCTGTAGAAGTGACAAATGCAATGCAAGCATCTTTGCCTAACTTGACTCCTGTCATGCATCTCAGTAGTGTCTCTGTGACAGGACTTGAAATGATAGCACCCACACGTCTTGCAGCTCATTCACACTGAAAGGATATCATCATCGGTTTGCTATCACAGCCACTTGCCCAGCTCAGACTGTGATGTCACGAACCAAAGATGATTCTCTCTCAGCAGGAAGAAGCTGGAGAGATGAATCTCCATGATGAACCATCAGCCTTATTCAACTTTGGTCACTTCATGAAGAAAAATTAACCATAATAAAGATCAAAGATACCGGCTAGTTGAAATACCCTGTTGAATTAAGCTTGAAAAACTTTTCCATGATACTGGAATGAAGGAAATTCTTTCAAAATTCTAAGGGAAAATTTGAGAGTTATAATAATGCAGATATCAGTAAATATTTATGGAATTAAAAATATTATGTAGTGCTGGTCCCTTTAAATGTTAACACTTAAAAATAACTTATAGGTATGTTTCTTATTTTCTATGCAAAATTATGTGGCTTGCTATTTCAGACAAAGATGACATATCAATCTGAAAAGAGTCAGCAAAGGCACAAAATGGATGTACTTTATTTTGACCTATACACCTACTTTTATGTTCTCATGGTTTAAATAAAAAGTACAGCTTTTGGATTATTTAAAAAGAGCAGAAGCTAAAAATACAGTACTAAATATCATTGCAAGGATTTGGTAGCCAAAATATTTGCTCCATTTCTATGAAAGAATCCATTAATACAAAATTATATGACTTTTATAATATGATACTTTTTATATCATGTGCGCATGAAAAACATTCTAAATTACAGAAACAATTAGACAGTCATTGAATACTTCCCAAGATGTTCAAAATCTCTTTAATTGTTAAATCTATCAACACACAACACAAAAACTCTCATAAATAAACCACATCTTCAGGTATCAAACCAAATGTTCTAGCATAAAATTCCTTATCCGTTTGTACCCATGAGATGCTAACGTTGAAGCAGTTTTCAACTTGAATCATTGATAAATGATGTGTTAAAAATTAGCTAATGTTTTTATTCTTTACTTTTTCACTTAAAATGAAGAAGAAACTGTAGATTGGGCTAATTTGGAATAAATTGCTATAGAGTCTTTTTTGGAAAGCTGTTATTTAAATCTCAATAATCATTATTCAGAATGGGTTATTATAGAGAAATAGCTTGATTTAGATAGGAAAGAAAAATGAAGATTCACTGGGACTGATGCTAACCAGGGCTAAAGGGGAGGTGGGTTTGCTCATCCATTGTCTTTAGAAGATAAATCATAGAAGCAAAGTCCCTAACCTGGTGGGACATGGGTCTCTTTGTACATTACAATGAGTAAATAAAATCCAGAAGACTTGAGGAATGTAATTTTATACCCCCTTCAGTTCTATTTATTGGAAGCAAATTGTTTGAGTATAATATTGTTAATCTCTTATTTTTGCCTAAGTTAAACAGTTCTTTGAGTTGAAATAGTTTTTTAACTTAAAAAATATATGCCTATTTTCAAAGCATGTCAGGTTACACAATATAATGAGGAAAAAGATGAATTCTTAAGGGTTCAGGTACATGTCAGTATAGTTAAAAAATACTTTTAGTTAGGGCTGGTATACAAAGTATTTTGAAATTTTTAAATAAACATTTTTCTCTGCAACAAATTGATACACTACAGTATTACTGCTTGTATCTGAATTGCTGCTTTCCTTTACTGGAAAATGACGGGTGAATTTCTGGAATGAATTCCGACGCAAAAGATTTATGACATTTAAGGTTATTGATAGACTGTCTTGAAAAGAGTGATGGGATCATGTAATTTACTCTATTAATTAAAATTTGAAAAAAGGAAAGAATTCAGTGAAATGGAAGAATTTCAAATTTGACTTATCAGGCAAGTACTGAATAATTACTTTAGATAAATTTCCTTATATTATCGGAAGATCTCTACAGTTAGGTGTGATTTGCTTTTACTGTTTCACTTATCTCCTGTCTTTTAAGATAATAGAAGCATATTATTTGTAGGGCTTCTTTATGAAAAGATTAAGCTTTGAACTTTTCCTATTGAAGTTAACTAATATGGTTGAATCTTTGCTAAAAATCTATGTAGGGAATTCAGATTCTGACAAATCCTTTTCTTTTTTTTAAACATAAGATAGTCTCTCTAAAAGTCTCATTATGGAGTGATTTCCAGGGAATTTCTAAAAGGCACTGTACCCTTTAAAATTCTGTGATGGTTTCAGTAGTTCTTTGCATTTTACGGTTTGGGCCATTTGATCTGAGTTAAAGCTTGTGAGGTATTAAGATACCATTTGTTTCTGTTCTGTTGTTAAATCAGAAAAATGTCCTCATTTATAAATGTTATGAAAATATGCCCAGAACCTTAGGGTATTTTAGCTCCATTCTACTGAAGTGCTTGCTATACCTTAGTTTACTAGAGATTGTTTTTCCTGAGTGTGAATGAGAATGACATCACAGGGTTTTTTTATTTTTTTTGGCTAATGATAAAAACCAGTCATTGAGCTTTGTTCTTTTGCATCAATAGAAATAATATTAAAAACGATAATTTTTCTTTGTTTTACCAAGTGCCCTGAGAAGCAAATTACATTTGAATGTGTTTGGTAAATAGCATCTCTGAATGACTCTTCTGCCCCATTCAGGGCTCTCTTCGTGCATTTTTCCCCCAAGCTATTAAATAAAACAAAACTGGGAGTTTTAAGACGAAGACAAAGATGGGACAAATCTATTGAAAAATGAATGGAATTTTTGGAGTGTTTTCTTACCTAGTTATATGGATGATTAGTTTATGCAGCATAAGTAAAAACAAGTGTTTACCTTACAAGGCTTAAATCTGCACAGAGCTCCAGGGAGGATCACATGAAATTCAAATCTACTAGCTCATTCACAGCATCAGCAGGTTTAGTTTCAGTGGTCGAGACATAAATTAATGTTATAAAATTAAATCTTACCTGGCAGTGGTTTGTTTGAAGCTCAGTCATTTGAACTCCGGCTGGCAATAGTAAGCTTCGATACCTGAAATGCTGTCTCTACTTCCTTTCGTGTTCTCTTTTACCACTGTGTTTTTCTTTCCTGCAGTCTCTGTCTGTATTCCTGGTCATCTTGGAGCATTAGTTAGGACAGCATGCAGTAGATGAAGCTTCCTTTTGGATAGGGTTATAGAACTAGAAGGGTGAATTTTGCCTTTCTGTGTCTGATGACAGCTGTCGATCTGACCGCAGACAACTTGAGTGTTCAGAACTTATTAAAAATTCATTGACTGTTTCAGCAATTGAGAAATCCTGGGTCTTTCTATAGACGTTTTACCTTCTGCAAAAGTTCTGTCCATATTTCAGAACTACACATGCTCCTGAATCAAGTTGCCTTAAAAAATTGTCTGGACTAGAAGCGTGGATGTTCTCTTGCGTTCTCTCGCTTTCCTTGTTTTTCCCTTTACCAACTTTTCAGTCCATGAGCTTCCTTTCTGTAGAGGTTGAAGGGATTTCTTCTGTCCTTGTGTTCCTGTAACACATAGTTCTGTGAATAGTGAGCGAAAAATCCAAAAGGAGGTACGGCTTTATCGTAATCTCCGGACAGTGAGCACACTTGGCATGCATGAAGAGCTGATATGAGCTATTCAAACCAGGCAGCAAACTGATGGGATGACGCTTTCGTACATAGTAAACCCATTAATTACTTCTCCTGATGGACAGCAGTATGCCCTGAAAGGAAAAAAGGAAGGAGCAGACGATCACATTCGGTTTAATAGGTGCTCTCTGAGCAGCTTGTCATTGAGAAGTGAATCCAGGAAAAGCTGCAGCTTTGGAATGTGATCAGGTAGAGTGGGCAAGAGTTGTTTTGACAGACAGTTAAGTGACGTATTTTGGGAGGAAAAAAAGAGCTGAGCACAGAGGTAGCTGGAATAAGGTTCCAAAATGCTTTTGAAAATGTTCATTTTCCCCTGTTAGTCCTTTTGGCTGGAAGAAAGTAATGTGTATTTTACCTCTGCATTATTTGCAGGGATTTTGCTGAGCTGTTTTCTCATGATATAGCTTTCCCTAAAGAAGGAAAATAATTTTTAAAAAGTCTGAGATAGAAAAGTATACTGTGAGTTTAAAAAATTCGTAGCAGGGAAAAGGCTACTTTTTTGTGAAAGATGTGTAAAAAAAAAAAAAACAATTGTAAGCTGTGTTCCGACATAAATCTGAGGGTAAGCAGAGAAAAGGCTGCTTTTTAAAAAATATATTTTTATGTTTTTATATATGTTTTAGGCACATGCATTTTGTTGCTTTGGAATAAAGCATCACTTGACATAAAAATTTAGCAGGGTCTTCCTTTTAAGAAGTTCCTAAATTAGAGGGAATTTTGAGTAGTTGTATAAATGAATAGATCTAAAAATGTCAATTTCATAATTTTTTACTTCATTTTTGAAATATCACAAGATGATTTTTTCCCCTACATAGAGTCCTTTAAGGAGGGTTTCTGGGCAATAGAATGCTTTTAAATGTTTTAAAAAAAAGTATTATGAGAAATTTCAAATTTATACAAAACTGCAAAAAATAATATATGAACTTCCATAAACCTACTACCCAGGTTCAATAATTACCAAGGTTTTTGCCATATTAGCTTCATTTAGCTCTGTTTTTTCTGCAGCTGAAATATTTTAAAGCAAATCTCATTTCACCCCTGCATACTTTAGTATGTATATGTTTAAAGCATTAACACTTTCTCACGTGACTACTGTGCCATTATCACACTTAACAATAATAATAATTATAATTAATAATTAACAAAGGGGTTAATTGTAATAATCATTTGGGGTCATATAATATCCAGACTATTTAAAATTTCTCATGTGTCCTAAACTGTCCCTTTACATAGGTTTTTTTTGAATTAGGATCTAGGCAGAGTCCACACATTATATTTAGCTGTTAGGCATTAGAATTTTAAACTCTGACTAAGATGATCACATATGAGGAAGAGGTAAAATTTCATTTTATTGTGGTATTCTACACACATTCATAATATGAATATCTACAGAGAACATATCTCTAGAATATTTTCTTGAATATTTTTCCACTTAACATTATGCATGATACCAAAAAAGGAATAATTTTATATGGTAATGATTGGCCATTCGTTAGGTTCATTGCTTTCTGTAAGTTTTGGTTTTGACTTGTTCTGGAGTATGTGTTGATAGTTCAGGATTCTGCGCAAGCTGTTGAGCCTACCATTTGGGCCGGGCAAGGTCAATCCGATGCATTCCAGTCAGTTCTGCTTTATTGCTGAAAAAGACCATCTTGCTTGTTTACCTTATCAAACACAGTAGAATATTGCGATAATAAACACTCCAAGTTTAAAGCCATTGATTATTAAGCCACTTTCAACATTTGAATGTGACCGACGAGTTCCGTGAAGATCTAAAAAGAAGTAAGAATCAGATGGGGTCATTGTGTTCATGAGGACCAATGACTGTAATACTATATAATTACATAATATCCATAATAGTGTATAATTTTATGAATTATTGTATAATTATTTCCAATAATAGCAGTTTTTTTCCTATGAATTTTTATTTTCCTGTGAGATTTGAACTCCCAGCCCCTTTCTGAAAAAGCAGAGCATTTGGCTGCCTACTTAACTTTCTCAGGAGTGCAATAACATGAGGTCCTTGAATAACTTGTGTGCTGCATTCTCCCCTGTTGAAATTCATTCTTCATTCTCATCCCGATTCTCTCTCTCCCTCTCCATCTTCCAGGTTGGCTAGATAAATGAGAATGGGGAAGATGAAATATGGGGGGGGGGGGTCACTAAAAGGGCATGGATGGAAATTATACCCAGGTTCAGAGCCAGTGCTGAGGACCATGCTCCCATTTCTCTGGAGGCTGTAGAATTCTGCTCTCCCAAGTTGTCCATGGATGGTACACCCCTGGCTGTATCTCCTGTCCCATGTCATGTTATGGCATGATTGTTTGTGTAACACTTCTTTATGTTGTCAAATCATGCCTAATGAGGTTTATATGTGTTTATTATCTACGTATGTGAAATCCTGGCAAATACTTAATGACTATGACCATTTTATACACGTAAATGGAATAGAAAAAGATGAGCCAAAATGCTTCTGCTTTCTGTAGGATGGACTTTCTGCTTTGAAGCAAGGCGTTATCGCTGTGAATAATATTGTTCAGAGATCTAATGGGTTGAGCGGCTAGTTGGGTAAATGGCTTGTTCTCCTCACCTCCACCTCCATAGGAAGAGGAGGGAAAGTCTCAGGGAGATAGATTTTATGTTCTCTTTGATGCATGTGAAAGGACAATTTTCTTTTGTCCAGATGTTTCAACTCCCATCTTCCATTTGGCAACTCCCTTTATTCTCTAAATTTAAGTTAATCTGAACTCGCCCATTTCCACTATAAAACTGAGCAAAGAACTTCAGAAGTTTCATAGTCTTTATAGATTTTTAAAGAGCTTCATGTATGATAAGATAAACGACTTTTCCCCACAAAGTTCTTTCTTGCAAGAATGTTTTGTCCATACCAAGAAGTATGCTCACAGCTGTTTCTGAGTCTTTGCAAAATCGTAACTGCTTTTATAAAGGAAAAAAAAAAAAATAGCCCCTTCTTTATGTTCTCCAGTTCTTAGATGAGTAGGATTTGTGTTTCAGGACTGCTTCTGTGGCAACTGCTTATTTTTAGGGCATTTTAAATATTCATCATCTCAATCGAGTGTCATTATTTTTCAGTTAATAAAGAAAGAAAAAAGTTGCATTTTAAGAGTATTGTAGAATCATGCAAGTTCTTTCTAAAATATGCTTTTTTTGGTTGCTCTTGTTAAAGACATCAAATCTTTGTTGGCTTACATGGGTCATTCTAGATCACTTTAGCCCATTAGTTGTAATAATTAACAAGTATTTGATTCCTTCCTAGGTACACGACACAACTCTAGATTCTTTGAGTGTGTAATAATCTACTTTTTTGTAGCTTTGGGGCAGAGACTGTTATCAATCATATTTTATAAAGGAGGAAATTGAGATACAGAGGGGCTAAGTAACTTGCTTAATTTGACCCAACCAGTAAGATGCTGAACTGTGGTATGAATCCAGTAGGATGCCCTACTAAGGAAAAAGAAAATGGAGCCTTTTCCTTTACATGTGAGACTCCCAGTATAATTTTGACAGTGGTGTGTCTCCAGCATAATCAACACTTTACCAAAATGAGGTCTGCAGTTTCTCTGAGATCCCAGATGACTGGCAGATGACCCTAAGAATTGACTGTCCTTGAGAAAAGGACAGTGAATTTAATCTAGAATGAATGTTGCCTTTCTAGCTTCCCTGCTTAACACTTATAAAGGGGTGATTTTTTCTTTCTAAAATTATTCATTTTATTCTTTTATAGGCTCTCAAATAGTAGTATGTTTTAGAATACCACTCACGTTTAATTAAACATTTTTAAACTGAGTGTGGTGCTATGAGGGGATATGAACTAGACTTGTACTTGATAATAAAATTGATAGGAAACAAGTCTTCATATGTGTCACATTCAGATAAACTGGCTGCAATTTTATCTTCTTTGGATTTGTTTTATGTTTCACTTTTAAACTTCTTTAGTTCATTACGCTACCGTAGCACTTACTTGTTTCTCTTGTCTTGGGCTTTAACCTGTGTCCTGGTGTTTGGCCCTTTCCATCCAGTCTGTCCTCCTTCAGATTTTGACTTCTCCTAGTGACCTGCAGACGACCCCTAGAGGTCTCCAGACCACAATTTAGAAGGCTGATTTTACAGGCACACCCCAGTGAGTGGGATAGATATGTTCCTGGGGAGATTGGTTACTAATATTTCTCATTAAATATTTATTAAGTGTTTCTAATGTTCCAGGTCCTAGACTAGGCTATGTTCTGGGGGTAGATTAAAAAAAAAAAAAAGAAAAAGGTAAGAACCTTGAGAACCCTGCAGCCTAGTGGGGACACTAAAGTGAACACATGGTCCCAAAACCGAATGTTAGGTATGGCCACATCATACGCTTTTAGATCCCAGTTACTGGGGCCCTTCAGATTTCCAGGTTTATTAGAGCTCTTCTAATACTCTTGAACTTCTCTGTAGCTGTTCCTCTGTTGTGAGATCACTTCTGCTTTCTCAGTGAGCTCTGATACTGCATCTTCATCAGTCTGGCAAGGAGCCATTCTCTGGAGCAAACTGGATTATTTTGATAGGCTGTGTTTTTTGTTTTTGATGCCCTTCTCAGTGGCTCTAGGCATCTAGTCTTTAGGGAATCACTTCATACAAGAGTCAGCCTCTCCCAATCCCAGGGAACAAGGTAATCCCCACAATTTGGGATCTTCCATTTCCATTTTGCTTTATACTAGAGACATGTTTTTAGAAAGCGTCTGTGTCCCGTTTGCATTTCTCTATGTTAGGAGTGGTCTCCTAGTAACATGCTTATAGACTTACTCTGAGTGATCCGTGAAGAGTACCCAGCACAGTGCCCCACATAGATGGCAAATGCTCAATAAATGTCAGCAGTTATGATTATGGAATTTAGTTTTAGTGCTGGAAGAACTTCAGCGATAATTTAGTCTAACCACCCATTTTACACAGTAAGTTTTTTTTTTTTTTTTTTTTAAACAACAGCTCCTGTTTATTTTTTTATTCTTTCTATTTATTTATTTTATTTATGGCTGCGTGGGGTCTTCGTTTCTGTGCGAGGGCTTTCCCTAGTTGCGGCAAGTGGGGGCCGCTCTTCATCGCGGTGCGCGGGCCTCTCACTATCGTGGCCTCTCTCGGTGCGGAGCACCGGCTCCAGACGCGCAGGCTCAGCAATTGTGGCTCACGGGCCTAGTCGCTCCGCGGCGTGTGGGATCCTCCCAGACCAGGGCTCGAACCCGTGTCCCCTGCATTGGCAGGCAGATTCTCAACCACTGCGCCACCAGGGAAGCCCTACACAGTAAGTTTTAATGTTCTTTTTCAGACGGGCCGTTGAACTGGAATTGTTATCTTTAGTGCTATCCATTCCAGAGTAGGAAGGCCAAAATTTTGATTCGGTCATTATCAGCTTAATGATTACACTATTTCATAGGAGTTTCTGTGTGGATAAATATTTTGAAGTAAATGGCAATTGTGCGTTTTAAAAGAAATTAAGGGTGAAATTGGGAAAGCACTAAACATTTCTACATAAACAGTGATGGTATAGAAAACCTGGCAATTTGTTAGTCTTCTGTCTGTAACAAAAGTTCCAGAGGGAATTCTGAAAATTATAGATTAGTAACTTTCTGGAGGGTATGTATTTATTTAAAATTAGTTTTTATTGGAGTATAGTTGATTTACAATGTTGCATTACTTTCTTCTGTACAGCAAAGTGAATCAGTTATACGTATCCATATATCCACTCTTTTTCTAGATTCTTTTCCCATGTAGGTCATTACAGAGTATTGAGTAGAGTTCCCTGTGCTATACAGTAGGTTCTTATTAGTTACCTATTTTATATCAGTAGTGTGTGTATGTCAGTCCCAATCTCTCAATTTATCCCTCCCCCCACCTTTCCCCCTTGGTAACCATACGTTTGTTTTGGTAGATCTGTTTTTTTTTTTTTTTTTTTTTTTTTAATATAGAATTGTGCAGCCACTTTATTTATTTTTATTTATTTATTTATTTATTTTTGGCTGCATTGGGTCTTCGTTGCTGCGCGCAGGCTTTAGTTGCGGCGAGCGGGGGCTACTCTTCGTTGCGCTGTGCGGGCTTCTCATTGTGGTGGCTTCTCTTGTTGCAGAACCTGGGCTCTAGGCACGCGGGCTTCAGTAGTTGTGGTACGCGGGCTCAGTAGTTGTGGTACATGGGCTTAGTTGCTCCGCGGCACGTGGGATCTTCCCGGACCAGGGCTTGAACCCGTGTCCCCTGCATTGGCATGCGGATTCTTAAGCACTGTGCCACCAGGGAAGCCCAGTAGATCTATTTTTAAAAGTGTAGAATCCTTGACTACTTAGGTGAGCAATTATTGAAGCAAAGGTAGCTTGGTTTCAGAAATAAATAACTCTATGAATGAATACAAGCGGGGGTTTTATTTTAGATTAAAAATATATATTTTGACAAAGTATATACCTTAAAATCTATTTTAAAAAGCTTAGTAAATAGCTGAACATTTAAGTAACCTTGGGGACCTTTAAGTGGATAGCCCAGTTGTCTGAGCCAGCAAGAAAACTGTAGGAATAGACGTCAGTTCTTGGAATGGAGGAGCTTTGGGGATTGTCTAGGAGTTGAGACAGTTTTCATTGAACATTTTTATAGATTATTTGAAAGACAGAGGATAGGAGGAAAGCCCCAAGATTAGGCAGTAGTATATAAATCTGTTAGGGATAAATTCTAGACTAGAGCTCTATGAGTGGGAAGTGGTAGATGCATTTTAGTGTGGGCATGAGTAAGTAAAACTAATATTGATAATAACTATGTAATGATAGGCCATAAGATAAGGGGGTAGTTATAGGAAGGTTTCAATCATTCCATAATTTGCCATGTTTTTATTTTACTTTTATTTATTTATTTATTTGGGTGAACCAGGTCTTAGTTGCGGCAGGCGGGCTTCTTGGTTGTGGCTCACTGGCTCCTTAGTTGAGACAGGCAGGCTCCTTAGTTGCGGCTCACCAGCTCCTTACTTGCAGCCTGCAAACTCTCAGTTGCGGGATGCATGTGGGATCTAGTTCCCTGACCAGCGGTTGAACCCGGGCCCCCTGCATTGGGAGCGCAGACTCCTAGCCACTGCGCCACCAGCGAAGTCCCCTTGCCATGTTTTTAAAAGATCTGAGTCCTGTGTGGCATCATAAGAAATTAAGAGATTGGTAGCCTAGTAAGGAGATGATTGTGATGATCTAGGCAAAGTATGATGGTTCCTATCTTGCTTAGGCTGCTGTAACAAAATACCATAGACTGGTGTCTTTTTAAAAATTAAGTAAAGAATTTATTAGAAATGCTTAATCCAAGTTTAATAAACCTTCTGTAATTCACTAGTATGTATTTTTAAAAATTGAAGTATAGTTGATTTACAATGTTGTGTTGATTTCTGCTGCATAGCAAAGTGATTCAGTTATACACATACATTCTTTTAAAAATTCTTTTCTGTTATGGTTTATCACAGGATATTGAATATAGTTCCCTGTGCTATACAGTAGGACCTTGCTGTTTATCTATTCTATATATTGTAGTTTGCATCTGCTAATCCCAAACTTTCGATCCACGCCTCCCCACCCTCTGTCCCCCTTGGCAACCACAAGGCTGTTCTCTATGTCTGTGAGTTTGTTTCTGTTTTGTAGATAGGTTCATTTGTGTCATATTTTGGATTCCACATATAAGTGATAGCATATGGTATTTGTCTTTGTCTGTCTGACTTACTTCACTTAGTATGATAAATCCATCCATGTTGCTGCAAATGGCATTATTTCATTCTTTTTTATGGCTGAGTAGTATTCCATTGTATATATACAATCACATTTTCTTTATGCATTCAGATCCATTCAGTGGACATTTTGGTTGTTTCTGTGCATAGACTGGTGTCTTAATCAACAAGCATTTGTTTCTCACTGTCCCAGAGGCTGGAAAGTCCAAGTTCAGAGCACCAGCATGGTCAGGTTCTGGTGAGGGCCTTCTTCCTGCCTTGCAGATGGCTCCCTTCTTTCGGTATCCTCAAACAGCCAAGAAAGGAAGCTGTGTTGTCCATTCGTCTTCTTATAAGGGCACTAATCCCATCATGGGAGCTCTACTCTTGTGACCTCATCTGAACCTAATTACCCCCCCAAAGACCCCACCTCCTAGTATCATCACATTGGGGATTAGGGATTCAACATATGGATTTGAGGGCACACAAACACTCAGTCCATAACAGTTCCTTAGACTAAGGTAATAACGGTGGAAAAGGAAAGATGTGGACAGATTAAAGGAATATTTTGCAAGTATGAAAGATAGAAGTTGCTGATGAATTGGGGAGTGATGGAGAGTGGAGTGATGGAGATGTGAATGTTGAGAATGACTCTCAATAGTCTGGCTTGAGTAACTGTGGATGGAGATGCCATTTGCTGAAATGGGGGAAGCTCCCTGAGGAGGAGCTTTGGGAGGGGGAAGATCACTAGTGAAAATACTGAACAAGCTGGGCTGTGGATCTGGTAAGGGTTACCTTCTTAGTTACTTGGGGCATGTGAAAGAATACAGTCTTTATAGGCAGGGGTCAACATACTCATATGTAATCTTTGTAATAGGCCTTTTTGTCTGTTTTAAATGATGGTTTCAGCTTCACTTTGTTTTCTCTTGTCTCCACTGTTTACATGTAACACATACTCATCATAACTTCTCTCCAGGCAGGTATCCCAGGGAGGTAGGAAAGGAGTGGATAAATTAATCTCTCTGTATGGGGTATGGTTTGAAAAAGTCACTCTAGTAGAAAATATGCCCATGCCTATTTCCACTCCCACCCCTCCCTGGTTGAGAATAATTAAAGAAAATTCTTCTATGAATGGTTTTCGACATGTCCAGATTTCTTTAACGTTTTTTTGGTTTCTTGGTCGCACTGGCTCATAGGCAGAAAGGGCTCTCCTCAGATGGTCCAGACACCTCATTTTCTAGATAAGAATGCTGAGCATCTGAGAGGTTGGCATTTACCCAAGGATGCAGATCTTGCAACTGGTTAACAGTAGACACATTAGAACAGTAGAACATCAAGATCAGAATCCCAGCCTATAATTCTTTCCATGAGACATACCATTTACTTCTCAACTTTCTCTCACAGGAGAAATTCTCATGAATAATAAGAGAAATGAAATATGTTTTATAAGAAATATGTTTGCTAAAGTAAAATATGTTGTTCTGTAGAGATTTCATATTTATTATTTGATAGGATTGATACTTTAGTCCTCAGTTGAACAGTTTAGCGCCTAAAATATCTGGATCATTGTGCAAGGGTGACTAAGGATAAACTGTTGCCAGGCAGCTGACATGGAGTGAGGGAGACAAGCATACAAACGAACAGTGTTGTCCTTAGTGTGAGTTACTAAAGTGGCTATAGAATAGTCAATAACACGGGGCTTACACGCAGGAGGTAACAGTGTTACCTGGAGAGATTAGGGAGGTTTTCTAGAGGAGGGGTGTCGGGGGTAGGCATTGGCTCGGTGCTCTTTGAACCCCTCCGGAAGAAATCAGTTTTAAGAAACTCATTTTCTTCTTCTTGTTTATCGCGAAACATTAACCAGAGGCTTGTTGTGTGCTAAGTGGAGAATTAGTTTGAGATAATATGTATAAAACATTTAAAATAATAGGAGTGGCAACAATCTGAGACACACACACATACACTCTCTTCCTCTTTTTAACCCAAGTATTCTAGTTGCCGTAACAACCTGATTGTGGGAGTGCATTTGCTAGTATGGTTGAGGTTGTGTCAGCAGATCCCATTATAAGCTGCAGTTTTCAGGAGTTTAAAATTCAATGTCATATTCACCGACGTGAATATAAAATCCCATCCATCGGTTTTATTTTCTTATCTAGTTGAGTACCCAAGAGTCATTCTCCTCTCCCCTCATGTTGACAAAGTCCATATATTCAGTGTCTAGGATTCTGCTTTTGTTTGTGAATATTTTACTGCTCAAAGAACCCTCCATATCTGATCAAGTGCTTTTATCTTACAGTGAGGAAATTGAGGCTCTGAAGGGTTAAATGACTTGCCTGAGGGCAAATAATTCAACAGGGATTTACTAGTTAATACATTACAGCAGTGATGGTGTTGGAGTTCAGCAGTGTTTGTGCTTAGTGATCTCCTTGATCTTTGGTTAAATCTCACAATGACATGCCTTTAATTTAACTATGTGTCTATATTTGATGTGTGTCCTTTTTCGTATAACAGCATTCTTTTGTCATACACGTAGACATTTGTTTATATGTCTGTTCAATCTCCACTAAAAGAGCTTCTCAAAGGTGGACACCAGGCTTTACGCATGTCTCCAGCATTTGCTGGGAGAGGTCAGCTCAGCCTCTTCTTCCTTCTTGCCTTGACTCAAGTTTCCTTGGCTTCTGATCTTCCTTGTTGCCTATTCCTAGTTCTTAGTCCTGATGACCTGTTACTGGTTTGTTGTAGTTTGACTCCTAGCACTGCCCTCTCACTAGAGAGCATGAGAGGAGGAGATCGGGAAAGAGGAAGTGATGAGGGGGAGGGAGGATGTGCGCGGCAGAGGCAGAAGCCCAGGGAAACGTCTGGAAACTCAGGAGAGGGTGGTACTTTGAGGGCTTTCGCGTCGCTAACAGTGTGAGACGTGGGTCAGAGAGATATTAAGGGGCCTGAAGATAGACTTCTACTGGACTTTCTGCTAAGGAATTTACAATTTGTCTAGTAGGTACTAGAGACCCATTGAAAGGTCATTAAGTGGTGGAGTGATAGAGATTACCTAGATCTACTGACTTGAAGACTGAAATGTGCATGTAAAAAAGAGTGAGGCATAGATAGATACACATTCTCTGAAGTAGGAAAATCTAAGCACAGAAAAGGAAGCAATTAATTCTGCCTGGGGTATGATGATAAGGAACTTTGAAAGTGGTGATATTTTAGCTGGATTTTAATGGGCAGCTAGGATGACACCAGGCAGGGAAGTGGGAGAGATGGCATTTTAGAGATGAGAAGCACCTTGAATGAAGGATTTGGAGGCAAGAGCATGGTTGGCATATTAGGAGAATCTTGACTGCCCATGTTGGTGCAGTGTAAGGTCCAAGGGGGCCAATGGCTCGGGATGAGACTGGATATGTTGGGCTGTGACCAGGTTGTCAAAGGTTTTTGGTGTCGACTTTGTGCTTTAGATAGATTGGAGCCATGGTCTTTAGAAAAGCAGCAGGAAAACACTGAGCTGACATAGAGAAATGGTTCTGACAATTGAGAGCCCGAATCCGACAAGGACAGAGGTAGGCTGTTCTTTTTTTTAAAAAAAAA
>NW_026871519.1:0-111990 GCF_028564815.1 Eubalaena glacialis
GAAAATTTTTCAAGAAAACAATTTGAAGAGGTAAGTGTTACTCACTCGGTTGTTTTAAAAAAAGAAGAACATGGATAAAAGCTCAATATCAGGAATTATTGGTTGGATGCAAATCCAAACTACAAAAAGATTTCACCACCCAATATTCAAAATGCCATCCGTAAAAAGTCTACAAACAATGCATGCTGACGGGTTGGGGGAGAAATGCATACCCACTATGCTGTTGGTTGGATGTAAACTGGTAACAGCTAATCATGAGAACAGAACGGAGCTGCGTTTAAAAGGTAAAAATTGAGCTACCATATCATGCGGCCGATCCCCTAATGGGCCTATACCCTAAGAAGACCAGAATGGGAAAGGCACAGACAGGCAAACATGCCCTGCAGCAATATTTACAATAGCCAAGCCATGCAAGCAAACAAAATGTCCATCAACAGATAAATGGACAAAGAAGAAGTGGTATACGTACCGAATGGAATAGTAGCCTCGGGGAAAAAATGAACAATGCCGTTTTCAGGACTACACATGAGCCTAGAAATAATCATAGTACGTTACGTAAGTCAAAAGGGAATGACAAATATCCTATGATATCATTTATACGTGTTATCCTAAGATTGCTCCCAATGAACATATTTCCACAGAAAAACACACTCACAGACTGATAAAACAAACTAATGGTTAACCAAAATGAAAGGTGGGAGGATGGATAAATTAGGATTATGGGGGTAGCATACATATACTAACGTATTTTAAATGTATATAAACATATAACATATAAACGATATGAATTATATAATCACCAATACATATAAAATATATCATGACAAAACACCTACCAAATACCAAGGGAGGTCTACCCAACATTCTGTAATAACATACATGGTAACAGGATCCGAAGATGAACAGACATATGTATGAATCATTGACCAGATTCTGTACAGCCAGACAATCACAACACTCTAATCAAATTTCCTCCGATAAGAAATATAAATTAAATTTAAAAAACAAACATAAGTAAGGAGACATAAACTTCTGGGGGCTTGTCCCAGCACATTCCACTCTAATTTACAACCGAGGAACACGACGTCCAGGAAGACTCTGTTGCCCTAGTAACAAGAGTTGAGAACGTAATAATGCTGCCGCCTTGTGGCTGTTTCCCACAACAGCAGCTTTAAACACAGTGCTAATGGTCGCTTAATAGTCACGAGGACTGCGGGGCTGTAAATGATACCTGCCCTCAAAAAATGTCCTGGGGTAGGGAATAGGCAAGAAATTTCAACACATGACAAAGTTTTCAAGAAGTCAATATGAGAGGGAAGTTGTACTCACTCTTTAAAAAAAAAAGGAAACGAAAAAAAAAGACACGCCTAAAGCTCAGTATAAGGAATTATTAGCTGCATGCAAATCCAACGTCCACAAAGGTTTCAGCTCACACCAGTCAAATGACCATCAGCAAAAAGTCTACAAACTATAAATGCTGAAGAGGTTTTAGGGAACTGTGTACCTTCTAGCTGCTGATGGGGTGTAAAGTGCTAACAGCACTAATGAAAACTGAATGCAGCTGCTTTAAAAGGTAAAAATTGAGCTACCGTATGATGCGGCAGGGCACCTTCTGGGCCTATAACCTAAGACCACCAGAATCGGAAAGACAGAGGCAGGCAAATGTGCACTGCAGCAATATTGAAAGAGCCAAGACATGGAAGCAAAAAAAAGCTCCATAAACAGATGAATGGACAAAGAAGAAGTGGTATATGTACAGAATGGAATATTAGCCACGAAAAAAAATAAAAGAATGGCATATGCAGCACCACGGATGAGCCTAGAGATAATCACACAACGTGAAGTAAGTCAGATTGCGAAAGACAAATGTTCTACGATATCACTTATGTTATCTGAAAATTCATAAAAATGAACATATTTCCATAGGGAAAGACAATCTCAGATGGAGAAGACAAACTTATGGTTAAGCCAAAGAAAAGGTGTGAGGAATGGACAAATTAGGATATTGGGGTTAACAAACATATACTAATACATATAAAATATATCATCCCCAAAGACCTATGGAATACCAAGAGTGGTCTATTCAACACTCTACAATAACCTACATGGAAAAGGACACAAAGATCAATAGATATATGTATATGTGTACATGAACAAGATTCTGTGCAGCTAGAACAAAAGACATTTTAAAATCCAATTTGCTCTGATAAAAATGAAAACTTAAAGACACAAACAAGAATTAAGGAGGCTAAAACTTATGGGGGTTTGTCCTGACACATTCCACTCTAATCTGCAACCTAAAAGCACAACTTGCAGCAAGGTTCTGTTTCCCTAGCAAGCAGAGTTGGCAACGTAGAAATGCTGCCACCTTAAGGCCGTTTCCTCAAACAGCAGCTTTAAATCCACTGCTAATGGTCACTAATATTCACAAGGACTGCAGGGCTGTAAATGACTCATGCCCTCAAAAACTGTCCTGGGGTAGGGAATGGCCAAAAAAATCCAAACGCGGCAAATTTTTCAAGAAGGAAATTTGAAGTTGTAAGTTTAGCTGAATCTTAAAAAAAAATGAAAAGGACATTGATCCACGCAAAACATCAGGAATTATTAGACGCATGCAAATCCAATCTACACAAACGTATCACCTCACACCAGTCAGAATGACCATCAGCAAAACGTCAACAAACAATAGATGTTGAAGAAGTTGTGGAGAATAGCGTAACCTCTCGGTCTAAGTGGGATGTAAACTGGTAACCGCCAATAATAGGAACAGAATGGCAGTGCGTTGAAAGGTAAAAATTGAGTCCCCATATGATCCGGAAGGCCCACTATTGGGCCTGTCACCTGTGAAAGCCAGAATCAAAAAGACACAGGATGGAACATCGTGTATTGCAGCAGTATTTATAATAGCCAAGACACGGAAGCAACAAAAATGTCCATCATCAGATGAATGGACGAAAAAGTGGTCCATGTACACAATGCAATATTAGACACAGAAAAGAATGAAACAATGCCGTTTGCAGCACCATAGACGAGGCTACAGACAATCACACAACTTGAAGTAAGTCAGAAAGCGAGAGACACATATCCTATGATATCACGTATAGGTCTTATGTAAAAATTGATAGGAATGAACCTATTTCCACAGAGAAGGACACTCACGTGTTCAGAAAACAAGCTTGTGCTTAACCAAACGGAAAGGTGTGAGGAATGTATAACGGAGGATATTGGGTTTAACAGACATATGCTAATACTTATAAAATATATAATCATCAGACATACCGAATACCAAGAGAGGTCTACACAACATTCTGTAATAATCTCTACGGAACAGGATCCAAACATGAAAAGATATATGAATCAATGAAAGACATTCTGTACACCTAGAACAAACACAACATTGCAATCAAATTTGCTCTGAGAAAAATGAAAATTAAACTGAGAATATCAACAACAAATAAGTAGACATAGTTTCTGGGGGTTTGTCCTGGCACATTCCACTCTACTTTACAACCTACAAACAGGACTTCCAGGAAGGCTGTGTTGCCCTAGTAACCAGAGTTGGGAATATAGAAATGCTGCCCCCTTGTGGCCGTTTCCTGCAACAGCAGCTTTAAATGCAGAACTAATGGTCATGTGATATTCACAATTACTACAGGGCTGTAAAGGACACCTGCCCTCAAAAAATGTCCTGGTGCAGGTAATGGCCACAGGAATTCAGAACATGGCAAATTTTTCAAGGAAACAATTTGAAGAGGTGAGTTTCTCTGTTTTACTTAAAAAAAAAAACGTAGATGAAAGCTCAATATCGGGAATTATTAGACGCATGCAAATCCAACCTACAAAAAGGTATCACCACCCAACACTCAAAATGCCATCAGTAAAAAGTCTACAAACAATAAATTCTGAAGGGGTTTTAGAGAACTGTGTACCCTCTAGTTGCTGGTGGGATGTACACTGGTAACAGCCAGTAGTGAGAACAGAATGGAGGTGCGTTGAAAGGGAAAAATTTGAACTACCATATGATCTAGTAGGCCCACTGCTGGGCCTAATCCCTGAGAAGACCAGAATCCAAAAGACACAGGCTGGCAATCCTGCACTGCATCAATATTTAGCATTGCCAAGACTTGGAAGTAACCAAAATGTCCATCCACAGATGAATGCACAAAGAAGAAGTGGTCCATGTACACAATGCAATATTCGCCATGGAAAAGGATGAAACACTGCTCTTTGCAGCACCATAGATGAGCCTAGAGATAATCACAGAACATGAGGTAAGTCGGAAAGCAGCCGACAAATAACCTGTGATATCACTCCTAGCTGTTACCTAACAACTGACACGTATGAACATATTTCCACAGAGAAAGACTCTCACAGACTTAGAAAACAAACTATGGTTATCTAAAAGGAAAGGTGGGAGGAATGGATACATTAAGATTAGGGTTACCGTACGTATGCAAATACATATTAAACACACGTATCAAAAAGACCGACCATATACCAAGGGAGGTCTACTGAACGCTCTGTAATAATTTACACGGGGGCTTGCCTGGTGGCACCGTGGTTAAGAATCCACCTGCCAATGCAGGGGACACAGGTTCGATCCCTGGTTCGGGAAGGTCCCACATGCAGCAGAGCAACTAAGCCCGTGCACCACAACTAATGAGCCTACGCTCTGGAGCCCATGAGCCATAACTACTGAGCCCATGCGCCACAACTACTGAAGCCCACACGCCTAGAGCCCGTGCTCCGCAACAAGAGAAGCCACTGCAGTGAGAAGCCGGTGCACCGCAACGGAGAGTAGCCCCCGCTCACCGCAACTGGAGAAAGCCCACATGCAGCAACGAAGATCCAACTCAGCCAAAAATAAATAAATAAATAAAATAAATTTATTTAAAAAAATAATAGTAATTTACATGGGAAGAGGATCTGTACATGAGTAGATATATATAATGTTCAATTGAACCTGATTGTGCACACCCAGAACAAACACTATTCTGCTCATTACCCCAATTTAAAAAATTAAAACCACGAACAACAATTAATGAGACATAAAGTTATTGGGGTTTTCCCTGGCACATCCCATTCTAATTTACAACCTAGGAACACAACTTTCAGGAAGGCTCTGCTGCCCTAGTAACCAGACTTGGGAATGGAGAAATGCTGCCGCCTTGTGGCCGTTTCCCACAACAGCAGCTTTAAACACAGGGCTAAGGGTCACTTGAGATTCACAGTAATTGTAGGGCCGTAAATGACACGTGTCCTCAAAACATGTCCTGGGGTAGGTAATGGCCAAGAAAGTTCACAACACGGAAAATTTTTCAAGAAAACAATTTGAAGAGGTAAGTGTTACTCACTCGGTTGTTTTAAAAAAAGAAGAACATGGATAAAAGCTCAATATCAGGAATTATTGGTTGGATGCAAATCCAAACTACAAAAAGATTTCACCACCCAATATTCAAAATGCCATCCGTAAAAAGTCTACAAACAATGCATGCTGACGGGTTGGGGGAGAAATGCATACCCACTATGCTGTTGGTTGGATGTAAACTGGTAACAGCTAATCATGAGAACAGAACGGAGCTGCGTTTAAAAGGTAAAAATTGAGCTACCATATCATGCGGCCGATCCCCTAATGGGCCTATACCCTAAGAAGACCAGAATGGGAAAGGCACAGACAGGCAAACATGCCCTGCAGCAATATTTACAATAGCCAAGCCATGCAAGCAAACAAAATGTCCATCAACAGATAAATGGACAAAGAAGAAGTGGTATACGTACCGAATGGAATAGTAGCCTCGGGGAAAAAATGAACAATGCCGTTTTCAGGACTACACATGAGCCTAGAAATAATCATAGTACGTTACGTAAGTCAAAAGGGAATGACAAATATCCTATGATATCATTTATACGTGTTATCCTAAGATTGCTCCCAATGAACATATTTCCACAGAAAAACACACTCACAGACTGATAAAACAAACTAATGGTTAACCAAAATGAAAGGTGGGAGGATGGATAAATTAGGATTATGGGGGTAGCATACATATACTAACGTATTTTAAATGTATATAAACATATAACATATAAACGATATGAATTATATAATCACCAATACATATAAAATATATCATGACAAAACACCTACCAAATACCAAGGGAGGTCTACCCAACATTCTGTAATAACATACATGGTAACAGGATCCGAAGATGAACAGACATATGTATGAATCATTGACCAGATTCTGTACAGCCAGACAATCACAACACTCTAATCAAATTTCCTCCGATAAGAAATATAAATTAAATTTAAAAAACAAACATAAGTAAGGAGACATAAACTTCTGGGGGCTTGTCCCAGCACATTCCACTCTAATTTACAACCGAGGAACACGACGTCCAGGAAGACTCTGTTGCCCTAGTAACAAGAGTTGAGAACGTAATAATGCTGCCGCCTTGTGGCTGTTTCCCACAACAGCAGCTTTAAACACAGTGCTAATGGTCGCTTAATAGTCACGAGGACTGCGGGGCTGTAAATGATACCTGCCCTCAAAAAATGTCCTGGGGTAGGGAATAGGCAAGAAATTTCAACACATGACAAAGTTTTCAAGAAGTCAATATGAGAGGGAAGTTGTACTCACTCTTTAAAAAAAAAAGGAAACGAAAAAAAAAGACACGCCTAAAGCTCAGTATAAGGAATTATTAGCTGCATGCAAATCCAACGTCCACAAAGGTTTCAGCTCACACCAGTCAAATGACCATCAGCAAAAAGTCTACAAACTATAAATGCTGAAGAGGTTTTAGGGAACTGTGTACCTTCTAGCTGCTGATGGGGTGTAAAGTGCTAACAGCACTAATGAAAACTGAATGCAGCTGCTTTAAAAGGTAAAAATTGAGCTACCGTATGATGCGGCAGGGCACCTTCTGGGCCTATAACCTAAGACCACCAGAATCGGAAAGACAGAGGCAGGCAAATGTGCACTGCAGCAATATTGAAAGAGCCAAGACATGGAAGCAAAAAAAAGCTCCATAAACAGATGAATGGACAAAGAAGAAGTGGTATATGTACAGAATGGAATATTAGCCACGAAAAAAAATAAAAGAATGGCATATGCAGCACCACGGATGAGCCTAGAGATAATCACACAACGTGAAGTAAGTCAGATTGCGAAAGACAAATGTTCTACGATATCACTTATGTTATCTGAAAATTCATAAAAATGAACATATTTCCATAGGGAAAGACAATCTCAGATGGAGAAGACAAACTTATGGTTAAGCCAAAGAAAAGGTGTGAGGAATGGACAAATTAGGATATTGGGGTTAACAAACATATACTAATACATATAAAATATATCATCCCCAAAGACCTATGGAATACCAAGAGTGGTCTATTCAACACTCTACAATAACCTACATGGAAAAGGACACAAAGATCAATAGATATATGTATATGTGTACATGAACAAGATTCTGTGCAGCTAGAACAAAAGACATTTTAAAATCCAATTTGCTCTGATAAAAATGAAAACTTAAAGACACAAACAAGAATTAAGGAGGCTAAAACTTATGGGGGTTTGTCCTGACACATTCCACTCTAATCTGCAACCTAAAAGCACAACTTGCAGCAAGGTTCTGTTTCCCTAGCAAGCAGAGTTGGCAACGTAGAAATGCTGCCACCTTAAGGCCGTTTCCTCAAACAGCAGCTTTAAATCCACTGCTAATGGTCACTAATATTCACAAGGACTGCAGGGCTGTAAATGACTCATGCCCTCAAAAACTGTCCTGGGGTAGGGAATGGCCAAAAAAATCCAAACGCGGCAAATTTTTCAAGAAGGAAATTTGAAGTTGTAAGTTTAGCTGAATCTTAAAAAAAAATGAAAAGGACATTGATCCACGCAAAACATCAGGAATTATTAGACGCATGCAAATCCAATCTACACAAACGTATCACCTCACACCAGTCAGAATGACCATCAGCAAAACGTCAACAAACAATAGATGTTGAAGAAGTTGTGGAGAATAGCGTAACCTCTCGGTCTAAGTGGGATGTAAACTGGTAACCGCCAATAATAGGAACAGAATGGCAGTGCGTTGAAAGGTAAAAATTGAGTCCCCATATGATCCGGAAGGCCCACTATTGGGCCTGTCACCTGTGAAAGCCAGAATCAAAAAGACACAGGATGGAACATCGTGTATTGCAGCAGTATTTATAATAGCCAAGACACGGAAGCAACAAAAATGTCCATCATCAGATGAATGGACGAAAAAGTGGTCCATGTACACAATGCAATATTAGACACAGAAAAGAATGAAACAATGCCGTTTGCAGCACCATAGACGAGGCTACAGACAATCACACAACTTGAAGTAAGTCAGAAAGCGAGAGACACATATCCTATGATATCACGTATAGGTCTTATGTAAAAATTGATAGGAATGAACCTATTTCCACAGAGAAGGACACTCACGTGTTCAGAAAACAAGCTTGTGCTTAACCAAACGGAAAGGTGTGAGGAATGTATAACGGAGGATATTGGGTTTAACAGACATATGCTAATACTTATAAAATATATAATCATCAGACATACCGAATACCAAGAGAGGTCTACACAACATTCTGTAATAATCTCTACGGAACAGGATCCAAACATGAAAAGATATATGAATCAATGAAAGACATTCTGTACACCTAGAACAAACACAACATTGCAATCAAATTTGCTCTGAGAAAAATGAAAATTAAACTGAGAATATCAACAACAAATAAGTAGACATAGTTTCTGGGGGTTTGTCCTGGCACATTCCACTCTACTTTACAACCTACAAACAGGACTTCCAGGAAGGCTGTGTTGCCCTAGTAACCAGAGTTGGGAATATAGAAATGCTGCCCCCTTGTGGCCGTTTCCTGCAACAGCAGCTTTAAATGCAGAACTAATGGTCATGTGATATTCACAATTACTACAGGGCTGTAAAGGACACCTGCCCTCAAAAAATGTCCTGGTGCAGGTAATGGCCACAGGAATTCAGAACATGGCAAATTTTTCAAGGAAACAATTTGAAGAGGTGAGTTTCTCTGTTTTACTTAAAAAAAAAAACGTAGATGAAAGCTCAATATCGGGAATTATTAGACGCATGCAAATCCAACCTACAAAAAGGTATCACCACCCAACACTCAAAATGCCATCAGTAAAAAGTCTACAAACAATAAATTCTGAAGGGGTTTTAGAGAACTGTGTACCCTCTAGTTGCTGGTGGGATGTACACTGGTAACAGCCAGTAGTGAGAACAGAATGGAGGTGCGTTGAAAGGGAAAAATTTGAACTACCATATGATCTAGTAGGCCCACTGCTGGGCCTAATCCCTGAGAAGACCAGAATCCAAAAGACACAGGCTGGCAATCCTGCACTGCATCAATATTTAGCATTGCCAAGACTTGGAAGTAACCAAAATGTCCATCCACAGATGAATGCACAAAGAAGAAGTGGTCCATGTACACAATGCAATATTCGCCATGGAAAAGGATGAAACACTGCTCTTTGCAGCACCATAGATGAGCCTAGAGATAATCACAGAACATGAGGTAAGTCGGAAAGCAGCCGACAAATAACCTGTGATATCACTCCTAGCTGTTACCTAACAACTGACACGTATGAACATATTTCCACAGAGAAAGACTCTCACAGACTTAGAAAACAAACTATGGTTATCTAAAAGGAAAGGTGGGAGGAATGGATACATTAAGATTAGGGTTACCGTACGTATGCAAATACATATTAAACACACGTATCAAAAAGACCGACCATATACCAAGGGAGGTCTACTGAACGCTCTGTAATAATTTACACGGGGGCTTGCCTGGTGGCACCGTGGTTAAGAATCCACCTGCCAATGCAGGGGACACAGGTTCGATCCCTGGTTCGGGAAGGTCCCACATGCAGCAGAGCAACTAAGCCCGTGCACCACAACTAATGAGCCTACGCTCTGGAGCCCATGAGCCATAACTACTGAGCCCATGCGCCACAACTACTGAAGCCCACACGCCTAGAGCCCGTGCTCCGCAACAAGAGAAGCCACTGCAGTGAGAAGCCGGTGCACCGCAACGGAGAGTAGCCCCCGCTCACCGCAACTGGAGAAAGCCCACATGCAGCAACGAAGATCCAACTCAGCCAAAAATAAATAAATAAATAAAATAAATTTATTTAAAAAAATAATAGTAATTTACATGGGAAGAGGATCTGTACATGAGTAGATATATATAATGTTCAATTGAACCTGATTGTGCACACCCAGAACAAACACTATTCTGCTCATTACCCCAATTTAAAAAATTAAAACCACGAACAACAATTAATGAGACATAAAGTTATTGGGGTTTTCCCTGGCACATCCCATTCTAATTTACAACCTAGGAACACAACTTTCAGGAAGGCTCTGCTGCCCTAGTAACCAGACTTGGGAATGGAGAAATGCTGCCGCCTTGTGGCCGTTTCCCACAACAGCAGCTTTAAACACAGGGCTAAGGGTCACTTGAGATTCACAGTAATTGTAGGGCCGTAAATGACACGTGTCCTCAAAACATGTCCTGGGGTAGGTAATGGCCAAGAAAGTTCACAACACGGAAAATTTTTCAAGAAAACAATTTGAAGAGGTAAGTGTTACTCACTCGGTTGTTTTAAAAAAAGAAGAACATGGATAAAAGCTCAATATCAGGAATTATTGGTTGGATGCAAATCCAAACTACAAAAAGATTTCACCACCCAATATTCAAAATGCCATCCGTAAAAAGTCTACAAACAATGCATGCTGACGGGTTGGGGGAGAAATGCATACCCACTATGCTGTTGGTTGGATGTAAACTGGTAACAGCTAATCATGAGAACAGAACGGAGCTGCGTTTAAAAGGTAAAAATTGAGCTACCATATCATGCGGCCGATCCCCTAATGGGCCTATACCCTAAGAAGACCAGAATGGGAAAGGCACAGACAGGCAAACATGCCCTGCAGCAATATTTACAATAGCCAAGCCATGCAAGCAAACAAAATGTCCATCAACAGATAAATGGACAAAGAAGAAGTGGTATACGTACCGAATGGAATAGTAGCCTCGGGGAAAAAATGAACAATGCCGTTTTCAGGACTACACATGAGCCTAGAAATAATCATAGTACGTTACGTAAGTCAAAAGGGAATGACAAATATCCTATGATATCATTTATACGTGTTATCCTAAGATTGCTCCCAATGAACATATTTCCACAGAAAAACACACTCACAGACTGATAAAACAAACTAATGGTTAACCAAAATGAAAGGTGGGAGGATGGATAAATTAGGATTATGGGGGTAGCATACATATACTAACGTATTTTAAATGTATATAAACATATAACATATAAACGATATGAATTATATAATCACCAATACATATAAAATATATCATGACAAAACACCTACCAAATACCAAGGGAGGTCTACCCAACATTCTGTAATAACATACATGGTAACAGGATCCGAAGATGAACAGACATATGTATGAATCATTGACCAGATTCTGTACAGCCAGACAATCACAACACTCTAATCAAATTTCCTCCGATAAGAAATATAAATTAAATTTAAAAAACAAACATAAGTAAGGAGACATAAACTTCTGGGGGCTTGTCCCAGCACATTCCACTCTAATTTACAACCGAGGAACACGACGTCCAGGAAGACTCTGTTGCCCTAGTAACAAGAGTTGAGAACGTAATAATGCTGCCGCCTTGTGGCTGTTTCCCACAACAGCAGCTTTAAACACAGTGCTAATGGTCGCTTAATAGTCACGAGGACTGCGGGGCTGTAAATGATACCTGCCCTCAAAAAATGTCCTGGGGTAGGGAATAGGCAAGAAATTTCAACACATGACAAAGTTTTCAAGAAGTCAATATGAGAGGGAAGTTGTACTCACTCTTTAAAAAAAAAAGGAAACGAAAAAAAAAGACACGCCTAAAGCTCAGTATAAGGAATTATTAGCTGCATGCAAATCCAACGTCCACAAAGGTTTCAGCTCACACCAGTCAAATGACCATCAGCAAAAAGTCTACAAACTATAAATGCTGAAGAGGTTTTAGGGAACTGTGTACCTTCTAGCTGCTGATGGGGTGTAAAGTGCTAACAGCACTAATGAAAACTGAATGCAGCTGCTTTAAAAGGTAAAAATTGAGCTACCGTATGATGCGGCAGGGCACCTTCTGGGCCTATAACCTAAGACCACCAGAATCGGAAAGACAGAGGCAGGCAAATGTGCACTGCAGCAATATTGAAAGAGCCAAGACATGGAAGCAAAAAAAAGCTCCATAAACAGATGAATGGACAAAGAAGAAGTGGTATATGTACAGAATGGAATATTAGCCACGAAAAAAAATAAAAGAATGGCATATGCAGCACCACGGATGAGCCTAGAGATAATCACACAACGTGAAGTAAGTCAGATTGCGAAAGACAAATGTTCTACGATATCACTTATGTTATCTGAAAATTCATAAAAATGAACATATTTCCATAGGGAAAGACAATCTCAGATGGAGAAGACAAACTTATGGTTAAGCCAAAGAAAAGGTGTGAGGAATGGACAAATTAGGATATTGGGGTTAACAAACATATACTAATACATATAAAATATATCATCCCCAAAGACCTATGGAATACCAAGAGTGGTCTATTCAACACTCTACAATAACCTACATGGAAAAGGACACAAAGATCAATAGATATATGTATATGTGTACATGAACAAGATTCTGTGCAGCTAGAACAAAAGACATTTTAAAATCCAATTTGCTCTGATAAAAATGAAAACTTAAAGACACAAACAAGAATTAAGGAGGCTAAAACTTATGGGGGTTTGTCCTGACACATTCCACTCTAATCTGCAACCTAAAAGCACAACTTGCAGCAAGGTTCTGTTTCCCTAGCAAGCAGAGTTGGCAACGTAGAAATGCTGCCACCTTAAGGCCGTTTCCTCAAACAGCAGCTTTAAATCCACTGCTAATGGTCACTAATATTCACAAGGACTGCAGGGCTGTAAATGACTCATGCCCTCAAAAACTGTCCTGGGGTAGGGAATGGCCAAAAAAATCCAAACGCGGCAAATTTTTCAAGAAGGAAATTTGAAGTTGTAAGTTTAGCTGAATCTTAAAAAAAAATGAAAAGGACATTGATCCACGCAAAACATCAGGAATTATTAGACGCATGCAAATCCAATCTACACAAACGTATCACCTCACACCAGTCAGAATGACCATCAGCAAAACGTCAACAAACAATAGATGTTGAAGAAGTTGTGGAGAATAGCGTAACCTCTCGGTCTAAGTGGGATGTAAACTGGTAACCGCCAATAATAGGAACAGAATGGCAGTGCGTTGAAAGGTAAAAATTGAGTCCCCATATGATCCGGAAGGCCCACTATTGGGCCTGTCACCTGTGAAAGCCAGCATCAAAAAGACACAGGATGGAACATCGTGTATTGCAGCAGTATTTATAATAGCCAAGACACGGAAGCAACAAAAATGTCCATCATCAGATGAATGGACGAAAAAGTGGTCCATGTACACAATGCAATATTAGACACAGAAAAGAATGAAACAATGCCGTTTGCAGCACCATAGACGAGGCTACAGACAATCACACAACTTGAAGTAAGTCAGAAAGCGAGAGACACATATCCTATGATATCACGTATAGGTCTTATGTAAAAATTGATAGGAATGAACCTATTTCCACAGAGAAGGACACTCACGTGTTCAGAAAACAAGCTTGTGCTTAACCAAACGGAAAGGTGTGAGGAATGTATAACGGAGGATATTGGGTTTAACAGACATATGCTAATACTTATAAAATATATAATCATCAGACATACCGAATACCAAGAGAGGTCTACACAACATTCTGTAATAATCTCTACGGAACAGGATCCAAACATGAAAAGATATATGAATCAATGAAAGACATTCTGTACACCTAGAACAAACACAACATTGCAATCAAATTTGCTCTGAGAAAAATGAAAATTAAACTGAGAATATCAACAACAAATAAGTAGACATAGTTTCTGGGGGTTTGTCCTGGCACATTCCACTCTACTTTACAACCTACAAACAGGACTTCCAGGAAGGCTGTGTTGCCCTAGTAACCAGAGTTGGGAATATAGAAATGCTGCCCCCTTGTGGCCGTTTCCTGCAACAGCAGCTTTAAATGCAGAACTAATGGTCATGTGATATTCACAATTACTACAGGGCTGTAAAGGACACCTGCCCTCAAAAAATGTCCTGGTGCAGGTAATGGCCACAGGAATTCAGAACATGGCAAATTTTTCAAGGAAACAATTTGAAGAGGTGAGTTTCTCTGTTTTACTTAAAAAAAAAACGTAGATGAAAGCTCAATATCGGGAATTATTAGACGCATGCAAATCCAACCTACAAAAAGGTATCACCACCCAACACTCAAAATGCCATCAGTAAAAAGTCTACAAACAATAAATTCTGAAGGGGTTTTAGAGAACTGTGTACCCTCTAGTTGCTGGTGGGATGTACACTGGTAACAGCCAGTAGTGAGAACAGAATGGAGGTGCGTTGAAAGGGAAAAATTTGAACTACCATATGATCTAGTAGGCCCACTGCTGGGCCTAATCCCTGAGAAGACCAGAATCCAAAAGACACAGGCTGGCAATCCTGCACTGCATCAATATTTAGCATTGCCAAGACTTGGAAGTAACCAAAATGTCCATCCACAGATGAATGCACAAAGAAGAAGTGGTCCATGTACACAATGCAATATTCGCCATGGAAAAGGATGAAACACTGCTCTTTGCAGCACCATAGATGAGCCTAGAGATAATCACAGAACATGAGGTAAGTCGGAAAGCAGCCGACAAATAACCTGTGATATCACTCCTAGCTGTTACCTAACAACTGACACGTATGAACATATTTCCACAGAGAAAGACTCTCACAGACTTAGAAAACAAACTATGGTTATCTAAAAGGAAAGGTGGGAGGAATGGATACATTAAGATTAGGGTTACCGTACGTATGCAAATACATATTAAACACACGTATCAAAAAGACCGACCATATACCAAGGGAGGTCTACTGAACGCTCTGTAATAATTTACACGGGGGCTTGCCTGGTGGCACCGTGGTTAAGAATCCACCTGCCAATGCAGGGGACACAGGTTCGATCCCTGGTTCGGGAAGGTCCCACATGCAGCAGAGCAACTAAGCCCGTGCACCACAACTAATGAGCCTACGCTCTGGAGCCCATGAGCCATAACTACTGAGCCCATGCGCCACAACTACTGAAGCCCACACGCCTAGAGCCCGTGCTCCGCAACAAGAGAAGCCACTGCAGTGAGAAGCCGGTGCACCGCAACGGAGAGTAGCCCCCGCTCACCGCAACTGGAGAAAGCCCACATGCAGCAACGAAGATCCAACTCAGCCAAAAATAAATAAATAAATAAAATAAATTTATTTAAAAAAATAATAGTAATTTACATGGGAAGAGGATCTGTACATGAGTAGATATATATAATGTTCAATTGAACCTGATTGTGCACACCCAGAACAAACACTATTCTGCTCATTACCCCAATTTAAAAAATTAAAACCACGAACAACAATTAATGAGACATAAAGTTATTGGGGTTTTCCCTGGCACATCCCATTCTAATTTACAACCTAGGAACACAACTTTCAGGAAGGCTCTGCTGCCCTAGTAACCAGACTTGGGAATGGAGAAATGCTGCCGCCTTGTGGCCGTTTCCCACAACAGCAGCTTTAAACACAGGGCTAAGGGTCACTTGAGATTCACAGTAATTGTAGGGCCGTAAATGACACGTGTCCTCAAAACATGTCCTGGGGTAGGTAATGGCCAAGAAAGTTCACAACACGGAAAATTTTTCAAGAAAACAATTTGAAGAGGTAAGTGTTACTCACTCGGTTGTTTTAAAAAAAGAAGAACATGGATAAAAGCTCAATATCAGGAATTATTGGTTGGATGCAAATCCAAACTACAAAAAGATTTCACCACCCAATATTCAAAATGCCATCCGTAAAAAGTCTACAAACAATGCATGCTGACGGGTTGGGGGAGAAATGCATACCCACTATGCTGTTGGTTGGATGTAAACTGGTAACAGCTAATCATGAGAACAGAACGGAGCTGCGTTTAAAAGGTAAAAATTGAGCTACCATATCATGCGGCCGATCCCCTAATGGGCCTATACCCTAAGAAGACCAGAATGGGAAAGGCACAGACAGGCAAACATGCCCTGCAGCAATATTTACAATAGCCAAGCCATGCAAGCAAACAAAATGTCCATCAACAGATAAATGGACAAAGAAGAAGTGGTATACGTACCGAATGGAATAGTAGCCTCGGGGAAAAAATGAACAATGCCGTTTTCAGGACTACACATGAGCCTAGAAATAATCATAGTACGTTACGTAAGTCAAAAGGGAATGACAAATATCCTATGATATCATTTATACGTGTTATCCTAAGATTGCTCCCAATGAACATATTTCCACAGAAAAACACACTCACAGACTGATAAAACAAACTAATGGTTAACCAAAATGAAAGGTGGGAGGATGGATAAATTAGGATTATGGGGGTAGCATACATATACTAACGTATTTTAAATGTATATAAACATATAACATATAAACGATATGAATTATATAATCACCAATACATATAAAATATATCATGACAAAACACCTACCAAATACCAAGGGAGGTCTACCCAACATTCTGTAATAACATACATGGTAACAGGATCCGAAGATGAACAGACATATGTATGAATCATTGACCAGATTCTGTACAGCCAGACAATCACAACACTCTAATCAAATTTCCTCCGATAAGAAATATAAATTAAATTTAAAAAACAAACATAAGTAAGGAGACATAAACTTCTGGGGGCTTGTCCCAGCACATTCCACTCTAATTTACAACCGAGGAACACGACGTCCAGGAAGACTCTGTTGCCCTAGTAACAAGAGTTGAGAACGTAATAATGCTGCCGCCTTGTGGCTGTTTCCCACAACAGCAGCTTTAAACACAGTGCTAATGGTCGCTTAATAGTCACGAGGACTGCGGGGCTGTAAATGATACCTGCCCTCAAAAAATGTCCTGGGGTAGGGAATAGGCAAGAAATTTCAACACATGACAAAGTTTTCAAGAAGTCAATATGAGAGGGAAGTTGTACTCACTCTTTAAAAAAAAAAGGAAACGAAAAAAAAAGACACGCCTAAAGCTCAGTATAAGGAATTATTAGCTGCATGCAAATCCAACGTCCACAAAGGTTTCAGCTCACACCAGTCAAATGGCCATCAGCAAAAAGTCTACAAACTATAAATGCTGAAGAGGTTTTAGGGAACTGTGTACCTTCTAGCTGCTGATGGGGTGTAAAGTGCTAACAGCACTAATGAAAACTGAATGCAGCTGCTTTAAAAGGTAAAAATTGAGCTACCGTATGATGCGGCAGGGCACCTTCTGGGCCTATAACCTAAGACCACCAGAATCGGAAAGACAGAGGCAGGCAAATGTGCACTGCAGCAATATTGAAAGAGCCAAGACATGGAAGCAAAAAAAAGCTCCATAAACAGATGAATGGACAAAGAAGAAGTGGTATATGTACAGAATGGAATATTAGCCACGAAAAAAAATAAAAGAATGGCATATGCAGCACCACGGATGAGCCTAGAGATAATCACACAACGTGAAGTAAGTCAGATTGCGAAAGACAAATGTTCTACGATATCACTTATGTTATCTGAAAATTCATAAAAATGAACATATTTCCATAGGGAAAGACAATCTCAGATGGAGAAGACAAACTTATGGTTAAGCCAAAGAAAAGGTGTGAGGAATGGACAAATTAGGATATTGGGGTTAACAAACATATACTAATACATATAAAATATATCATCCCCAAAGACCTATGGAATACCAAGAGTGGTCTATTCAACACTCTACAATAACCTACATGGAAAAGGACACAAAGATCAATAGATATATGTATATGTGTACATGAACAAGATTCTGTGCAGCTAGAACAAAAGACATTTTAAAATCCAATTTGCTCTGATAAAAATGAAAACTTAAAGACACAAACAAGAATTAAGGAGGCTAAAACTTATGGGGGTTTGTCCTGACACATTCCACTCTAATCTGCAACCTAAAAGCACAACTTGCAGCAAGGTTCTGTTTCCCTAGCAAGCAGAGTTGGCAACGTAGAAATGCTGCCACCTTAAGGCCGTTTCCTCAAACAGCAGCTTTAAATCCACTGCTAATGGTCACTAATATTCACAAGGACTGCAGGGCTGTAAATGACTCATGCCCTCAAAAACTGTCCTGGGGTAGGGAATGGCCAAAAAAATCCAAACGCGGCAAATTTTTCAAGAAGGAAATTTGAAGTTGTAAGTTTAGCTGAATCTTAAAAAAAAATGAAAAGGACATTGATCCACGCAAAACATCAGGAATTATTAGACGCATGCAAATCCAATCTACACAAACGTATCACCTCACACCAGTCAGAATGACCATCAGCAAAACGTCAACAAACAATAGATGTTGAAGAAGTTGTGGAGAATAGCGTAACCTCTCGGTCTAAGTGGGATGTAAACTGGTAACCGCCAATAATAGGAACAGAATGGCAGTGCGTTGAAAGGTAAAAATTGAGTCCCCATATGATCCGGAAGGCCCACTATTGGGCCTGTCACCTGTGAAAGCCAGCATCAAAAAGACACAGGATGGAACATCGTGTATTGCAGCAGTATTTATAATAGCCAAGACACGGAAGCAACAAAAATGTCCATCATCAGATGAATGGACGAAAAAGTGGTCCATGTACACAATGCAATATTAGACACAGAAAAGAATGAAACAATGCCGTTTGCAGCACCATAGACGAGGCTACAGACAATCACACAACTTGAAGTAAGTCAGAAAGCGAGAGACACATATCCTATGATATCACGTATAGGTCTTATGTAAAAATTGATAGGAATGAACCTATTTCCACAGAGAAGGACACTCACGTGTTCAGAAAACAAGCTTGTGCTTAACCAAACGGAAAGGTGTGAGGAATGTATAACGGAGGATATTGGGTTTAACAGACATATGCTAATACTTATAAAATATATAATCATCAGACATACCGAATACCAAGAGAGGTCTACACAACATTCTGTAATAATCTCTACGGAACAGGATCCAAACATGAAAAGATATATGAATCAATGAAAGACATTCTGTACACCTAGAACAAACACAACATTGCAATCAAATTTGCTCTGAGAAAAATGAAAATTAAACTGAGAATATCAACAACAAATAAGTAGACATAGTTTCTGGGGGTTTGTCCTGGCACATTCCACTCTACTTTACAACCTACAAACAGGACTTCCAGGAAGGCTGTGTTGCCCTAGTAACCAGAGTTGGGAATATAGAAATGCTGCCCCCTTGTGGCCGTTTCCTGCAACAGCAGCTTTAAATGCAGAACTAATGGTCATGTGATATTCACAATTACTACAGGGCTGTAAAGGACACCTGCCCTCAAAAAATGTCCTGGTGCAGGTAATGGCCACAGGAATTCAGAACATGGCAAATTTTTCAAGGAAACAATTTGAAGAGGTGAGTTTCTCTGTTTTACTTAAAAAAAAAACGTAGATGAAAGCTCAATATCGGGAATTATTAGACGCATGCAAATCCAACCTACAAAAAGGTATCACCACCCAACACTCAAAATGCCATCAGTAAAAAGTCTACAAACAATAAATTCTGAAGGGGTTTTAGAGAACTGTGTACCCTCTAGTTGCTGGTGGGATGTACACTGGTAACAGCCAGTAGTGAGAACAGAATGGAGGTGCGTTGAAAGGGAAAAATTTGAACTACCATATGATCTAGTAGGCCCACTGCTGGGCCTAATCCCTGAGAAGACCAGAATCCAAAAGACACAGGCTGGCAATCCTGCACTGCATCAATATTTAGCATTGCCAAGACTTGGAAGTAACCAAAATGTCCATCCACAGATGAATGCACAAAGAAGAAGTGGTCCATGTACACAATGCAATATTCGCCATGGAAAAGGATGAAACACTGCTCTTTGCAGCACCATAGATGAGCCTAGAGATAATCACAGAACATGAGGTAAGTCGGAAAGCAGCCGACAAATAACCTGTGATATCACTCCTAGCTGTTACCTAACAACTGACACGTATGAACATATTTCCACAGAGAAAGACTCTCACAGACTTAGAAAACAAACTATGGTTATCTAAAAGGAAAGGTGGGAGGAATGGATACATTAAGATTAGGGTTACCGTACGTATGCAAATACATATTAAACACACGTATCAAAAAGACCGACCATATACCAAGGGAGGTCTACTGAACGCTCTGTAATAATTTACACGGGGGCTTGCCTGGTGGCACCGTGGTTAAGAATCCACCTGCCAATGCAGGGGACACAGGTTCGATCCCTGGTTCGGGAAGGTCCCACATGCAGCAGAGCAACTAAGCCCGTGCACCACAACTAATGAGCCTACGCTCTGGAGCCCATGAGCCATAACTACTGAGCCCATGCGCCACAACTACTGAAGCCCACACGCCTAGAGCCCGTGCTCCGCAACAAGAGAAGCCACTGCAGTGAGAAGCCGGTGCACCGCAACGGAGAGTAGCCCCCGCTCACCGCAACTGGAGAAAGCCCACATGCAGCAACGAAGATCCAACTCAGCCAAAAATAAATAAATAAATAAAATAAATTTATTTAAAAAAATAATAGTAATTTACATGGGAAGAGGATCTGTACATGAGTAGATATATATAATGTTCAATTGAACCTGATTGTGCACACCCAGAACAAACACTATTCTGCTCATTACCCCAATTTAAAAAATTAAAACCACGAACAACAATTAATGAGACATAAAGTTATTGGGGTTTTCCCTGGCACATCCCATTCTAATTTACAACCTAGGAACACAACTTTCAGGAAGGCTCTGCTGCCCTAGTAACCAGACTTGGGAATGGAGAAATGCTGCCGCCTTGTGGCCGTTTCCCACAACAGCAGCTTTAAACACAGGGCTAAGGGTCACTTGAGATTCACAGTAATTGTAGGGCCGTAAATGACACGTGTCCTCAAAACATGTCCTGGGGTAGGTAATGGCCAAGAAAGTTCACAACACGGAAAATTTTTCAAGAAAACAATTTGAAGAGGTAAGTGTTACTCACTCGGTTGTTTTAAAAAAAGAAGAACATGGATAAAAGCTCAATATCAGGAATTATTGGTTGGATGCAAATCCAAACTACAAAAAGATTTCACCACCCAATATTCAAAATGCCATCCGTAAAAAGTCTACAAACAATGCATGCTGACGGGTTGGGGGAGAAATGCATACCCACTATGCTGTTGGTTGGATGTAAACTGGTAACAGCTAATCATGAGAACAGAACGGAGCTGCGTTTAAAAGGTAAAAATTGAGCTACCATATCATGCGGCCGATCCCCTAATGGGCCTATACCCTAAGAAGACCAGAATGGGAAAGGCACAGACAGGCAAACATGCCCTGCAGCAATATTTACAATAGCCAAGCCATGCAAGCAAACAAAATGTCCATCAACAGATAAATGGACAAAGAAGAAGTGGTATACGTACCGAATGGAATAGTAGCCTCGGGGAAAAAATGAACAATGCCGTTTTCAGGACTACACATGAGCCTAGAAATAATCATAGTACGTTACGTAAGTCAAAAGGGAATGACAAATATCCTATGATATCATTTATACGTGTTATCCTAAGATTGCTCCCAATGAACATATTTCCACAGAAAAACACACTCACAGACTGATAAAACAAACTAATGGTTAACCAAAATGAAAGGTGGGAGGATGGATAAATTAGGATTATGGGGGTAGCATACATATACTAACGTATTTTAAATGTATATAAACATATAACATATAAACGATATGAATTATATAATCACCAATACATATAAAATATATCATGACAAAACACCTACCAAATACCAAGGGAGGTCTACCCAACATTCTGTAATAACATACATGGTAACAGGATCCGAAGATGAACAGACATATGTATGAATCATTGACCAGATTCTGTACAGCCAGACAATCACAACACTCTAATCAAATTTCCTCCGATAAGAAATATAAATTAAATTTAAAAAACAAACATAAGTAAGGAGACATAAACTTCTGGGGGCTTGTCCCAGCACATTCCACTCTAATTTACAACCGAGGAACACGACGTCCAGGAAGACTCTGTTGCCCTAGTAACAAGAGTTGAGAACGTAATAATGCTGCCGCCTTGTGGCTGTTTCCCACAACAGCAGCTTTAAACACAGTGCTAATGGTCGCTTAATAGTCACGAGGACTGCGGGGCTGTAAATGATACCTGCCCTCAAAAAATGTCCTGGGGTAGGGAATAGGCAAGAAATTTCAACACATGACAAAGTTTTCAAGAAGTCAATATGAGAGGGAAGTTGTACTCACTCTTTAAAAAAAAAAGGAAACGAAAAAAAAAGACACGCCTAAAGCTCAGTATAAGGAATTATTAGCTGCATGCAAATCCAACGTCCACAAAGGTTTCAGCTCACACCAGTCAAATGACCATCAGCAAAAAGTCTACAAACTATAAATGCTGAAGAGGTTTTAGGGAACTGTGTACCTTCTAGCTGCTGATGGGGTGTAAAGTGCTAACAGCACTAATGAAAACTGAATGCAGCTGCTTTAAAAGGTAAAAATTGAGCTACCGTATGATGCGGCAGGGCACCTTCTGGGCCTATAACCTAAGACCACCAGAATCGGAAAGACAGAGGCAGGCAAATGTGCACTGCAGCAATATTGAAAGAGCCAAGACATGGAAGCAAAAAAAAGCTCCATAAACAGATGAATGGACAAAGAAGAAGTGGTATATGTACAGAATGGAATATTAGCCACGAAAAAAAATAAAAGAATGGCATATGCAGCACCACGGATGAGCCTAGAGATAATCACACAACGTGAAGTAAGTCAGATTGCGAAAGACAAATGTTCTACGATATCACTTATGTTATCTGAAAATTCATAAAAATGAACATATTTCCATAGGGAAAGACAATCTCAGATGGAGAAGACAAACTTATGGTTAAGCCAAAGAAAAGGTGTGAGGAATGGACAAATTAGGATATTGGGGTTAACAAACATATACTAATACATATAAAATATATCATCCCCAAAGACCTATGGAATACCAAGAGTGGTCTATTCAACACTCTACAATAACCTACATGGAAAAGGACACAAAGATCAATAGATATATGTATATGTGTACATGAACAAGATTCTGTGCAGCTAGAACAAAAGACATTTTAAAATCCAATTTGCTCTGATAAAAATGAAAACTTAAAGACACAAACAAGAATTAAGGAGGCTAAAACTTATGGGGGTTTGTCCTGACACATTCCACTCTAATCTGCAACCTAAAAGCACAACTTGCAGCAAGGTTCTGTTTCCCTAGCAAGCAGAGTTGGCAACGTAGAAATGCTGCCACCTTAAGGCCGTTTCCTCAAACAGCAGCTTTAAATCCACTGCTAATGGTCACTAATATTCACAAGGACTGCAGGGCTGTAAATGACTCATGCCCTCAAAAACTGTCCTGGGGTAGGGAATGGCCAAAAAAATCCAAACGCGGCAAATTTTTCAAGAAGGAAATTTGAAGTTGTAAGTTTAGCTGAATCTTAAAAAAAAATGAAAAGGACATTGATCCACGCAAAACATCAGGAATTATTAGACGCATGCAAATCCAATCTACACAAACGTATCACCTCACACCAGTCAGAATGACCATCAGCAAAACGTCAACAAACAATAGATGTTGAAGAAGTTGTGGAGAATAGCGTAACCTCTCGGTCTAAGTGGGATGTAAACTGGTAACCGCCAATAATAGGAACAGAATGGCAGTGCGTTGAAAGGTAAAAATTGAGTCCCCATATGATCCGGAAGGCCCACTATTGGGCCTGTCACCTGTGAAAGCCAGAATCAAAAAGACACAGGATGGAACATCGTGTATTGCAGCAGTATTTATAATAGCCAAGACACGGAAGCAACAAAAATGTCCATCATCAGATGAATGGACGAAAAAGTGGTCCATGTACACAATGCAATATTAGACACAGAAAAGAATGAAACAATGCCGTTTGCAGCACCATAGACGAGGCTACAGACAATCACACAACTTGAAGTAAGTCAGAAAGCGAGAGACACATATCCTATGATATCACGTATAGGTCTTATGTAAAAATTGATAGGAATGAACCTATTTCCACAGAGAAGGACACTCACGTGTTCAGAAAACAAGCTTGTGCTTAACCAAACGGAAAGGTGTGAGGAATGTATAACGGAGGATATTGGGTTTAACAGACATATGCTAATACTTATAAAATATATAATCATCAGACATACCGAATACCAAGAGAGGTCTACACAACATTCTGTAATAATCTCTACGGAACAGGATCCAAACATGAAAAGATATATGAATCAATGAAAGACATTCTGTACACCTAGAACAAACACAACATTGCAATCAAATTTGCTCTGAGAAAAATGAAAATTAAACTGAGAATATCAACAACAAATAAGTAGACATAGTTTCTGGGGGTTTGTCCTGGCACATTCCACTCTACTTTACAACCTACAAACAGGACTTCCAGGAAGGCTGTGTTGCCCTAGTAACCAGAGTTGGGAATATAGAAATGCTGCCCCCTTGTGGCCGTTTCCTGCAACAGCAGCTTTAAATGCAGAACTAATGGTCATGTGATATTCACAATTACTACAGGGCTGTAAAGGACACCTGCCCTCAAAAAATGTCCTGGTGCAGGTAATGGCCACAGGAATTCAGAACATGGCAAATTTTTCAAGGAAACAATTTGAAGAGGTGAGTTTCTCTGTTTTACTTAAAAAAAAAAACGTAGATGAAAGCTCAATATCGGGAATTATTAGACGCATGCAAATCCAACCTACAAAAAGGTATCACCACCCAACACTCAAAATGCCATCAGTAAAAAGTCTACAAACAATAAATTCTGAAGGGGTTTTAGAGAACTGTGTACCCTCTAGTTGCTGGTGGGATGTACACTGGTAACAGCCAGTAGTGAGAACAGAATGGAGGTGCGTTGAAAGGGAAAAATTTGAACTACCATATGATCTAGTAGGCCCACTGCTGGGCCTAATCCCTGAGAAGACCAGAATCCAAAAGACACAGGCTGGCAATCCTGCACTGCATCAATATTTAGCATTGCCAAGACTTGGAAGTAACCAAAATGTCCATCCACAGATGAATGCACAAAGAAGAAGTGGTCCATGTACACAATGCAATATTCGCCATGGAAAAGGATGAAACACTGCTCTTTGCAGCACCATAGATGAGCCTAGAGATAATCACAGAACATGAGGTAAGTCGGAAAGCAGCCGACAAATAACCTGTGATATCACTCCTAGCTGTTACCTAACAACTGACACGTATGAACATATTTCCACAGAGAAAGACTCTCACAGACTTAGAAAACAAACTATGGTTATCTAAAAGGAAAGGTGGGAGGAATGGATACATTAAGATTAGGGTTACCGTACGTATGCAAATACATATTAAACACACGTATCAAAAAGACCGACCATATACCAAGGGAGGTCTACTGAACGCTCTGTAATAATTTACACGGGGGCTTGCCTGGTGGCACCGTGGTTAAGAATCCACCTGCCAATGCAGGGGACACAGGTTCGATCCCTGGTTCGGGAAGGTCCCACATGCAGCAGAGCAACTAAGCCCGTGCACCACAACTAATGAGCCTACGCTCTGGAGCCCATGAGCCATAACTACTGAGCCCATGCGCCACAACTACTGAAGCCCACACGCCTAGAGCCCGTGCTCCGCAACAAGAGAAGCCACTGCAGTGAGAAGCCGGTGCACCGCAACGGAGAGTAGCCCCCGCTCACCGCAACTGGAGAAAGCCCACATGCAGCAACGAAGATCCAACTCAGCCAAAAATAAATAAATAAATAAAATAAATTTATTTAAAAAAATAATAGTAATTTACATGGGAAGAGGATCTGTACATGAGTAGATATATATAATGTTCAATTGAACCTGATTGTGCACACCCAGAACAAACACTATTCTGCTCATTACCCCAATTTAAAAAATTAAAACCACGAACAACAATTAATGAGACATAAAGTTATTGGGGTTTTCCCTGGCACATCCCATTCTAATTTACAACCTAGGAACACAACTTTCAGGAAGGCTCTGCTGCCCTAGTAACCAGACTTGGGAATGGAGAAATGCTGCCGCCTTGTGGCCGTTTCCCACAACAGCAGCTTTAAACACAGGGCTAAGGGTCACTTGAGATTCACAGTAATTGTAGGGCCGTAAATGACACGTGTCCTCAAAACATGTCCTGGGGTAGGTAATGGCCAAGAAAGTTCACAACACGGAAAATTTTTCAAGAAAACAATTTGAAGAGGTAAGTGTTACTCACTCGGTTGTTTTAAAAAAAGAAGAACATGGATAAAAGCTCAATATCAGGAATTATTGGTTGGATGCAAATCCAAACTACAAAAAGATTTCACCACCCAATATTCAAAATGCCATCCGTAAAAAGTCTACAAACAATGCATGCTGACGGGTTGGGGGAGAAATGCATACCCACTATGCTGTTGGTTGGATGTAAACTGGTAACAGCTAATCATGAGAACAGAACGGAGCTGCGTTTAAAAGGTAAAAATTGAGCTACCATATCATGCGGCCGATCCCCTAATGGGCCTATACCCTAAGAAGACCAGAATGGGAAAGGCACAGACAGGCAAACATGCCCTGCAGCAATATTTACAATAGCCAAGCCATGCAAGCAAACAAAATGTCCATCAACAGATAAATGGACAAAGAAGAAGTGGTATACGTACCGAATGGAATAGTAGCCTCGGGGAAAAAATGAACAATGCCGTTTTCAGGACTACACATGAGCCTAGAAATAATCATAGTACGTTACGTAAGTCAAAAGGGAATGACAAATATCCTATGATATCATTTATACGTGTTATCCTAAGATTGCTCCCAATGAACATATTTCCACAGAAAAACACACTCACAGACTGATAAAACAAACTAATGGTTAACCAAAATGAAAGGTGGGAGGATGGATAAATTAGGATTATGGGGGTAGCATACATATACTAACGTATTTTAAATGTATATAAACATATAACATATAAACGATATGAATTATATAATCACCAATACATATAAAATATATCATGACAAAACACCTACCAAATACCAAGGGAGGTCTACCCAACATTCTGTAATAACATACATGGTAACAGGATCCGAAGATGAACAGACATATGTATGAATCATTGACCAGATTCTGTACAGCCAGACAATCACAACACTCTAATCAAATTTCCTCCGATAAGAAATATAAATTAAATTTAAAAAACAAACATAAGTAAGGAGACATAAACTTCTGGGGGCTTGTCCCAGCACATTCCACTCTAATTTACAACCGAGGAACACGACGTCCAGGAAGACTCTGTTGCCCTAGTAACAAGAGTTGAGAACGTAATAATGCTGCCGCCTTGTGGCTGTTTCCCACAACAGCAGCTTTAAACACAGTGCTAATGGTCGCTTAATAGTCACGAGGACTGCGGGGCTGTAAATGATACCTGCCCTCAAAAAATGTCCTGGGGTAGGGAATAGGCAAGAAATTTCAACACATGACAAAGTTTTCAAGAAGTCAATATGAGAGGGAAGTTGTACTCACTCTTTAAAAAAAAAAGGAAACGAAAAAAAAAGACACGCCTAAAGCTCAGTATAAGGAATTATTAGCTGCATGCAAATCCAACGTCCACAAAGGTTTCAGCTCACACCAGTCAAATGACCATCAGCAAAAAGTCTACAAACTATAAATGCTGAAGAGGTTTTAGGGAACTGTGTACCTTCTAGCTGCTGATGGGGTGTAAAGTGCTAACAGCACTAATGAAAACTGAATGCAGCTGCTTTAAAAGGTAAAAATTGAGCTACCGTATGATGCGGCAGGGCACCTTCTGGGCCTATAACCTAAGACCACCAGAATCGGAAAGACAGAGGCAGGCAAATGTGCACTGCAGCAATATTGAAAGAGCCAAGACATGGAAGCAAAAAAAAGCTCCATAAACAGATGAATGGACAAAGAAGAAGTGGTATATGTACAGAATGGAATATTAGCCACGAAAAAAAATAAAAGAATGGCATATGCAGCACCACGGATGAGCCTAGAGATAATCACACAACGTGAAGTAAGTCAGATTGCGAAAGACAAATGTTCTACGATATCACTTATGTTATCTGAAAATTCATAAAAATGAACATATTTCCATAGGGAAAGACAATCTCAGATGGAGAAGACAAACTTATGGTTAAGCCAAAGAAAAGGTGTGAGGAATGGACAAATTAGGATATTGGGGTTAACAAACATATACTAATACATATAAAATATATCATCCCCAAAGACCTATGGAATACCAAGAGTGGTCTATTCAACACTCTACAATAACCTACATGGAAAAGGACACAAAGATCAATAGATATATGTATATGTGTACATGAACAAGATTCTGTGCAGCTAGAACAAAAGACATTTTAAAATCCAATTTGCTCTGATAAAAATGAAAACTTAAAGACACAAACAAGAATTAAGGAGGCTAAAACTTATGGGGGTTTGTCCTGACACATTCCACTCTAATCTGCAACCTAAAAGCACAACTTGCAGCAAGGTTCTGTTTCCCTAACAAGCAGAGTTGGCAACGTAGAAATGCTGCCACCTTAAGGCCGTTTCCTCAAACAGCAGCTTTAAATCCACTGCTAATGGTCACTAATATTCACAAGGACTGCAGGGCTGTAAATGACTCATGCCCTCAAAAACTGTCCTGGGGTAGGGAATGGCCAAAAAAATCCAAACGCGGCAAATTTTTCAAGAAGGAAATTTGAAGTTGTAAGTTTAGCTGAATCTTAAAAAAAAATGAAAAGGACATTGATCCACGCAAAACATCAGGAATTATTAGACGCATGCAAATCCAATCTACACAAACGTATCACCTCACACCAGTCAGAATGACCATCAGCAAAACGTCAACAAACAATAGATGTTGAAGAAGTTGTGGAGAATAGCGTAACCTCTCGGTCTAAGTGGGATGTAAACTGGTAACCGCCAATAATAGGAACAGAATGGCAGTGCGTTGAAAGGTAAAAATTGAGTCCCCATATGATCCGGAAGGCCCACTATTGGGCCTGTCACCTGTGAAAGCCAGCATCAAAAAGACACAGGATGGAACATCGTGTATTGCAGCAGTATTTATAATAGCCAAGACACGGAAGCAACAAAAATGTCCATCATCAGATGAATGGACGAAAAAGTGGTCCATGTACACAATGCAATATTAGACACAGAAAAGAATGAAACAATGCCGTTTGCAGCACCATAGACGAGGCTACAGACAATCACACAACTTGAAGTAAGTCAGAAAGCGAGAGACACATATCCTATGATATCACGTATAGGTCTTATGTAAAAATTGATAGGAATGAACCTATTTCCACAGAGAAGGACACTCACGTGTTCAGAAAACAAGCTTGTGCTTAACCAAACGGAAAGGTGTGAGGAATGTATAACGGAGGATATTGGGTTTAACAGACATATGCTAATACTTATAAAATATATAATCATCAGACATACCGAATACCAAGAGAGGTCTACACAACATTCTGTAATAATCTCTACGGAACAGGATCCAAACATGAAAAGATATATGAATCAATGAAAGACATTCTGTACACCTAGAACAAACACAACATTGCAATCAAATTTGCTCTGAGAAAAATGAAAATTAAACTGAGAATATCAACAACAAATAAGTAGACATAGTTTCTGGGGGTTTGTCCTGGCACATTCCACTCTACTTTACAACCTACAAACAGGACTTCCAGGAAGGCTGTGTTGCCCTAGTAACCAGAGTTGGGAATATAGAAATGCTGCCCCCTTGTGGCCGTTTCCTGCAACAGCAGCTTTAAATGCAGAACTAATGGTCATGTGATATTCACAATTACTACAGGGCTGTAAAGGACACCTGCCCTCAAAAAATGTCCTGGTGCAGGTAATGGCCACAGGAATTCAGAACATGGCAAATTTTTCAAGGAAACAATTTGAAGAGGTGAGTTTCTCTGTTTTACTTAAAAAAAAAACGTAGATGAAAGCTCAATATCGGGAATTATTAGACGCATGCAAATCCAACCTACAAAAAGGTATCACCACCCAACACTCAAAATGCCATCAGTAAAAAGTCTACAAACAATAAATTCTGAAGGGGTTTTAGAGAACTGTGTACCCTCTAGTTGCTGGTGGGATGTACACTGGTAACAGCCAGTAGTGAGAACAGAATGGAGGTGCGTTGAAAGGGAAAAATTTGAACTACCATATGATCTAGTAGGCCCACTGCTGGGCCTAATCCCTGAGAAGACCAGAATCCAAAAGACACAGGCTGGCAATCCTGCACTGCATCAATATTTAGCATTGCCAAGACTTGGAAGTAACCAAAATGTCCATCCACAGATGAATGCACAAAGAAGAAGTGGTCCATGTACACAATGCAATATTCGCCATGGAAAAGGATGAAACACTGCTCTTTGCAGCACCATAGATGAGCCTAGAGATAATCACAGAACATGAGGTAAGTCGGAAAGCAGCCGACAAATAACCTGTGATATCACTCCTAGCTGTTACCTAACAACTGACACGTATGAACATATTTCCACAGAGAAAGACTCTCACAGACTTAGAAAACAAACTATGGTTATCTAAAAGGAAAGGTGGGAGGAATGGATACATTAAGATTAGGGTTACCGTACGTATGCAAATACATATTAAACACACGTATCAAAAAGACCGACCATATACCAAGGGAGGTCTACTGAACGCTCTGTAATAATTTACACGGGGGCTTGCCTGGTGGCACCGTGGTTAAGAATCCACCTGCCAATGCAGGGGACACAGGTTCGATCCCTGGTTCGGGAAGGTCCCACATGCAGCAGAGCAACTAAGCCCGTGCACCACAACTAATGAGCCTACGCTCTGGAGCCCATGAGCCATAACTACTGAGCCCATGCGCCACAACTACTGAAGCCCACACGCCTAGAGCCCGTGCTCCGCAACAAGAGAAGCCACTGCAGTGAGAAGCCGGTGCACCGCAACGGAGAGTAGCCCCCGCTCACCGCAACTGGAGAAAGCCCACATGCAGCAACGAAGATCCAACTCAGCCAAAAATAAATAAATAAATAAAATAAATTTATTTAAAAAAATAATAGTAATTTACATGGGAAGAGGATCTGTACATGAGTAGATATATATAATGTTCAATTGAACCTGATTGTGCACACCCAGAACAAACACTATTCTGCTCATTACCCCAATTTAAAAAATTAAAACCACGAACAACAATTAATGAGACATAAAGTTATTGGGGTTTTCCCTGGCACATCCCATTCTAATTTACAACCTAGGAACACAACTTTCAGGAAGGCTCTGCTGCCCTAGTAACCAGACTTGGGAATGGAGAAATGCTGCCGCCTTGTGGCCGTTTCCCACAACAGCAGCTTTAAACACAGGGCTAAGGGTCACTTGAGATTCACAGTAATTGTAGGGCCGTAAATGACACGTGTCCTCAAAACATGTCCTGGGGTAGGTAATGGCCAAGAAAGTTCACAACACGGAAAATTTTTCAAGAAAACAATTTGAAGAGGTAAGTGTTACTCACTCGGTTGTTTTAAAAAAAGAAGAACATGGATAAAAGCTCAATATCAGGAATTATTGGTTGGATGCAAATCCAAACTACAAAAAGATTTCACCACCCAATATTCAAAATGCCATCCGTAAAAAGTCTACAAACAATGCATGCTGACGGGTTGGGGGAGAAATGCATACCCACTATGCTGTTGGTTGGATGTAAACTGGTAACAGCTAATCATGAGAACAGAACGGAGCTGCGTTTAAAAGGTAAAAATTGAGCTACCATATCATGCGGCCGATCCCCTAATGGGCCTATACCCTAAGAAGACCAGAATGGGAAAGGCACAGACAGGCAAACATGCCCTGCAGCAATATTTACAATAGCCAAGCCATGCAAGCAAACAAAATGTCCATCAACAGATAAATGGACAAAGAAGAAGTGGTATACGTACCGAATGGAATAGTAGCCTCGGGGAAAAAATGAACAATGCCGTTTTCAGGACTACACATGAGCCTAGAAATAATCATAGTACGTTACGTAAGTCAAAAGGGAATGACAAATATCCTATGATATCATTTATACGTGTTATCCTAAGATTGCTCCCAATGAACATATTTCCACAGAAAAACACACTCACAGACTGATAAAACAAACTAATGGTTAACCAAAATGAAAGGTGGGAGGATGGATAAATTAGGATTATGGGGGTAGCATACATATACTAACGTATTTTAAATGTATATAAACATATAACATATAAACGATATGAATTATATAATCACCAATACATATAAAATATATCATGACAAAACACCTACCAAATACCAAGGGAGGTCTACCCAACATTCTGTAATAACATACATGGTAACAGGATCCGAAGATGAACAGACATATGTATGAATCATTGACCAGATTCTGTACAGCCAGACAATCACAACACTCTAATCAAATTTCCTCCGATAAGAAATATAAATTAAATTTAAAAAACAAACATAAGTAAGGAGACATAAACTTCTGGGGGCTTGTCCCAGCACATTCCACTCTAATTTACAACCGAGGAACACGACGTCCAGGAAGACTCTGTTGCCCTAGTAACAAGAGTTGAGAACGTAATAATGCTGCCGCCTTGTGGCTGTTTCCCACAACAGCAGCTTTAAACACAGTGCTAATGGTCGCTTAATAGTCACGAGGACTGCGGGGCTGTAAATGATACCTGCCCTCAAAAAATGTCCTGGGGTAGGGAATAGGCAAGAAATTTCAACACATGACAAAGTTTTCAAGAAGTCAATATGAGAGGGAAGTTGTACTCACTCTTTAAAAAAAAAAGGAAACGAAAAAAAAAGACACGCCTAAAGCTCAGTATAAGGAATTATTAGCTGCATGCAAATCCAACGTCCACAAAGGTTTCAGCTCACACCAGTCAAATGACCATCAGCAAAAAGTCTACAAACTATAAATGCTGAAGAGGTTTTAGGGAACTGTGTACCTTCTAGCTGCTGATGGGGTGTAAAGTGCTAACAGCACTAATGAAAACTGAATGCAGCTGCTTTAAAAGGTAAAAATTGAGCTACCGTATGATGCGGCAGGGCACCTTCTGGGCCTATAACCTAAGACCACCAGAATCGGAAAGACAGAGGCAGGCAAATGTGCACTGCAGCAATATTGAAAGAGCCAAGACATGGAAGCAAAAAAAAGCTCCATAAACAGATGAATGGACAAAGAAGAAGTGGTATATGTACAGAATGGAATATTAGCCACGAAAAAAAATAAAAGAATGGCATATGCAGCACCACGGATGAGCCTAGAGATAATCACACAACGTGAAGTAAGTCAGATTGCGAAAGACAAATGTTCTACGATATCACTTATGTTATCTGAAAATTCATAAAAATGAACATATTTCCATAGGGAAAGACAATCTCAGATGGAGAAGACAAACTTATGGTTAAGCCAAAGAAAAGGTGTGAGGAATGGACAAATTAGGATATTGGGGTTAACAAACATATACTAATACATATAAAATATATCATCCCCAAAGACCTATGGAATACCAAGAGTGGTCTATTCAACACTCTACAATAACCTACATGGAAAAGGACACAAAGATCAATAGATATATGTATATGTGTACATGAACAAGATTCTGTGCAGCTAGAACAAAAGACATTTTAAAATCCAATTTGCTCTGATAAAAATGAAAACTTAAAGACACAAACAAGAATTAAGGAGGCTAAAACTTATGGGGGTTTGTCCTGACACATTCCACTCTAATCTGCAACCTAAAAGCACAACTTGCAGCAAGGTTCTGTTTCCCTAGCAAGCAGAGTTGGCAACGTAGAAATGCTGCCACCTTAAGGCCGTTTCCTCAAACAGCAGCTTTAAATCCACTGCTAATGGTCACTAATATTCACAAGGACTGCAGGGCTGTAAATGACTCATGCCCTCAAAAACTGTCCTGGGGTAGGGAATGGCCAAAAAAATCCAAACGCGGCAAATTTTTCAAGAAGGAAATTTGAAGTTGTAAGTTTAGCTGAATCTTAAAAAAAAATGAAAAGGACATTGATCCACGCAAAACATCAGGAATTATTAGACGCATGCAAATCCAATCTACACAAACGTATCACCTCACACCAGTCAGAATGACCATCAGCAAAACGTCAACAAACAATAGATGTTGAAGAAGTTGTGGAGAATAGCGTAACCTCTCGGTCTAAGTGGGATGTAAACTGGTCACCGCCAATAATAGGAACAGAATGGCAGTGCGTTGAAAGGTAAAAATTGAGTCCCCATATGATCCGGAAGGCCCACTATTGGGCCTGTCACCTGTGAAAGCCAGAATCAAAAAGACACAGGATGGAACATCGTGTATTGCAGCAGTATTTATAATAGCCAAGACACGGAAGCAACAAAAATGTCCATCATCAGATGAATGGACGAAAAAGTGGTCCATGTACACAATGCAATATTAGACACAGAAAAGAATGAAACAATGCCGTTTGCAGCACCATAGACGAGGCTACAGACAATCACACAACTTGAAGTAAGTCAGAAAGCGAGAGACACATATCCTATGATATCACGTATAGGTCTTATGTAAAAATTGATAGGAATGAACCTATTTCCACAGAGAAGGACACTCACGTGTTCAGAAAACAAGCTTGTGCTTAACCAAACGGAAAGGTGTGAGGAATGTATAACGGAGGATATTGGGTTTAACAGACATATGCTAATACTTATAAAATATATAATCATCAGACATACCGAATACCAAGAGAGGTCTACACAACATTCTGTAATAATCTCTACGGAACAGGATCCAAACATGAAAAGATATATGAATCAATGAAAGACATTCTGTACACCTAGAACAAACACAACATTGCAATCAAATTTGCTCTGAGAAAAATGAAAATTAAACTGAGAATATCAACAACAAATAAGTAGACATAGTTTCTGGGGGTTTGTCCTGGCACATTCCACTCTACTTTACAACCTACAAACAGGACTTCCAGGAAGGCTGTGTTGCCCTAGTAACCAGAGTTGGGAATATAGAAATGCTGCCCCCTTGTGGCCGTTTCCTGCAACAGCAGCTTTAAATGCAGAACTAATGGTCATGTGATATTCACAATTACTACAGGGCTGTAAAGGACACCTGCCCTCAAAAAATGTCCTGGTGCAGGTAATGGCCACAGGAATTCAGAACATGGCAAATTTTTCAAGGAAACAATTTGAAGAGGTGAGTTTCTCTGTTTTACTTAAAAAAAAAAACGTAGATGAAAGCTCAATATCGGGAATTATTAGACGCATGCAAATCCAACCTACAAAAAGGTATCACCACCCAACACTCAAAATGCCATCAGTAAAAAGTCTACAAACAATAAATTCTGAAGGGGTTTTAGAGAACTGTGTACCCTCTAGTTGCTGGTGGGATGTACACTGGTAACAGCCAGTAGTGAGAACAGAATGGAGGTGCGTTGAAAGGGAAAAATTTGAACTACCATATGATCTAGTAGGCCCACTGCTGGGCCTAATCCCTGAGAAGACCAGAATCCAAAAGACACAGGCTGGCAATCCTGCACTGCATCAATATTTAGCATTGCCAAGACTTGGAAGTAACCAAAATGTCCATCCACAGATGAATGCACAAAGAAGAAGTGGTCCATGTACACAATGCAATATTCGCCATGGAAAAGGATGAAACACTGCTCTTTGCAGCACCATAGATGAGCCTAGAGATAATCACAGAACATGAGGTAAGTCGGAAAGCAGCCGACAAATAACCTGTGATATCACTCCTAGCTGTTACCTAACAACTGACACGTATGAACATATTTCCACAGAGAAAGACTCTCACAGACTTAGAAAACAAACTATGGTTATCTAAAAGGAAAGGTGGGAGGAATGGATACATTAAGATTAGGGTTACCGTACGTATGCAAATACATATTAAACACACGTATCAAAAAGACCGACCATATACCAAGGGAGGTCTACTGAACGCTCTGTAATAATTTACACGGGGGCTTGCCTGGTGGCACCGTGGTTAAGAATCCACCTGCCAATGCAGGGGACACAGGTTCGATCCCTGGTTCGGGAAGGTCCCACATGCAGCAGAGCAACTAAGCCCGTGCACCACAACTAATGAGCCTACGCTCTGGAGCCCATGAGCCATAACTACTGAGCCCATGCGCCACAACTACTGAAGCCCACACGCCTAGAGCCCGTGCTCCGCAACAAGAGAAGCCACTGCAGTGAGAAGCCGGTGCACCGCAACGGAGAGTAGCCCCCGCTCACCGCAACTGGAGAAAGCCCACATGCAGCAACGAAGATCCAACTCAGCCAAAAATAAATAAATAAATAAAATAAATTTATTTAAAAAAATAATAGTAATTTACATGGGAAGAGGATCTGTACATGAGTAGATATATATAATGTTCAATTGAACCTGATTGTGCACACCCAGAACAAACACTATTCTGCTCATTACCCCAATTTAAAAAATTAAAACCACGAACAACAATTAATGAGACATAAAGTTATTGGGGTTTTCCCTGGCACATCCCATTCTAATTTACAACCTAGGAACACAACTTTCAGGAAGGCTCTGCTGCCCTAGTAACCAGACTTGGGAATGGAGAAATGCTGCCGCCTTGTGGCCGTTTCCCACAACAGCAGCTTTAAACACAGGGCTAAGGGTCACTTGAGATTCACAGTAATTGTAGGGCCGTAAATGACACGTGTCCTCAAAACATGTCCTGGGGTAGGTAATGGCCAAGAAAGTTCACAACACGGAAAATTTTTCAAGAAAACAATTTGAAGAGGTAAGTGTTACTCACTCGGTTGTTTTAAAAAAAGAAGAACATGGATAAAAGCTCAATATCAGGAATTATTGGTTGGATGCAAATCCAAACTACAAAAAGATTTCACCACCCAATATTCAAAATGCCATCCGTAAAAAGTCTACAAACAATGCATGCTGACGGGTTGGGGGAGAAATGCATACCCACTATGCTGTTGGTTGGATGTAAACTGGTAACAGCTAATCATGAGAACAGAACGGAGCTGCGTTTAAAAGGTAAAAATTGAGCTACCATATCATGCGGCCGATCCCCTAATGGGCCTATACCCTAAGAAGACCAGAATGGGAAAGGCACAGACAGGCAAACATGCCCTGCAGCAATATTTACAATAGCCAAGCCATGCAAGCAAACAAAATGTCCATCAACAGATAAATGGACAAAGAAGAAGTGGTATACGTACCGAATGGAATAGTAGCCTCGGGGAAAAAATGAACAATGCCGTTTTCAGGACTACACATGAGCCTAGAAATAATCATAGTACGTTACGTAAGTCAAAAGGGAATGACAAATATCCTATGATATCATTTATACGTGTTATCCTAAGATTGCTCCCAATGAACATATTTCCACAGAAAAACACACTCACAGACTGATAAAACAAACTAATGGTTAACCAAAATGAAAGGTGGGAGGATGGATAAATTAGGATTATGGGGGTAGCATACATATACTAACGTATTTTAAATGTATATAAACATATAACATATAAACGATATGAATTATATAATCACCAATACATATAAAATATATCATGACAAAACACCTACCAAATACCAAGGGAGGTCTACCCAACATTCTGTAATAACATACATGGTAACAGGATCCGAAGATGAACAGACATATGTATGAATCATTGACCAGATTCTGTACAGCCAGACAATCACAACACTCTAATCAAATTTCCTCCGATAAGAAATATAAATTAAATTTAAAAAACAAACATAAGTAAGGAGACATAAACTTCTGGGGGCTTGTCCCAGCACATTCCACTCTAATTTACAACCGAGGAACACGACGTCCAGGAAGACTCTGTTGCCCTAGTAACAAGAGTTGAGAACGTAATAATGCTGCCGCCTTGTGGCTGTTTCCCACAACAGCAGCTTTAAACACAGTGCTAATGGTCGCTTAATAGTCACGAGGACTGCGGGGCTGTAAATGATACCTGCCCTCAAAAAATGTCCTGGGGTAGGGAATAGGCAAGAAATTTCAACACATGACAAAGTTTTCAAGAAGTCAATATGAGAGGGAAGTTGTACTCACTCTTTAAAAAAAAAAGGAAACGAAAAAAAAAGACACGCCTAAAGCTCAGTATAAGGAATTATTAGCTGCATGCAAATCCAACGTCCACAAAGGTTTCAGCTCACACCAGTCAAATGACCATCAGCAAAAAGTCTACAAACTATAAATGCTGAAGAGGTTTTAGGGAACTGTGTACCTTCTAGCTGCTGATGGGGTGTAAAGTGCTAACAGCACTAATGAAAACTGAATGCAGCTGCTTTAAAAGGTAAAAATTGAGCTACCGTATGATGCGGCAGGGCACCTTCTGGGCCTATAACCTAAGACCACCAGAATCGGAAAGACAGAGGCAGGCAAATGTGCACTGCAGCAATATTGAAAGAGCCAAGACATGGAAGCAAAAAAAAGCTCCATAAACAGATGAATGGACAAAGAAGAAGTGGTATATGTACAGAATGGAATATTAGCCACGAAAAAAAATAAAAGAATGGCATATGCAGCACCACGGATGAGCCTAGAGATAATCACACAACGTGAAGTAAGTCAGATTGCGAAAGACAAATGTTCTACGATATCACTTATGTTATCTGAAAATTCATAAAAATGAACATATTTCCATAGGGAAAGACAATCTCAGATGGAGAAGACAAACTTATGGTTAAGCCAAAGAAAAGGTGTGAGGAATGGACAAATTAGGATATTGGGGTTAACAAACATATACTAATACATATAAAATATATCATCCCCAAAGACCTATGGAATACCAAGAGTGGTCTATTCAACACTCTACAATAACCTACATGGAAAAGGACACAAAGATCAATAGATATATGTATATGTGTACATGAACAAGATTCTGTGCAGCTAGAACAAAAGACATTTTAAAATCCAATTTGCTCTGATAAAAATGAAAACTTAAAGACACAAACAAGAATTAAGGAGGCTAAAACTTATGGGGGTTTGTCCTGACACATTCCACTCTAATCTGCAACCTAAAAGCACAACTTGCAGCAAGGTTCTGTTTCCCTAGCAAGCAGAGTTGGCAACGTAGAAATGCTGCCACCTTAAGGCCGTTTCCTCAAACAGCAGCTTTAAATCCACTGCTAATGGTCACTAATATTCACAAGGACTGCAGGGCTGTAAATGACTCATGCCCTCAAAAACTGTCCTGGGGTAGGGAATGGCCAAAAAAATCCAAACGCGGCAAATTTTTCAAGAAGGAAATTTGAAGTTGTAAGTTTAGCTGAATCTTAAAAAAAAATGAAAAGGACATTGATCCACGCAAAACATCAGGAATTATTAGACGCATGCAAATCCAATCTACACAAACGTATCACCTCACACCAGTCAGAATGACCATCAGCAAAACGTCAACAAACAATAGATGTTGAAGAAGTTGTGGAGAATAGCGTAACCTCTCGGTCTAAGTGGGATGTAAACTGGTAACCGCCAATAATAGGAACAGAATGGCAGTGCGTTGAAAGGTAAAAATTGAGTCCCCATATGATCCGGAAGGCCCACTATTGGGCCTGTCACCTGTGAAAGCCAGCATCAAAAAGACACAGGATGGAACATCGTGTATTGCAGCAGTATTTACAATAGCCAAGACACGGAAGCAACAAAAATGTCCATCATCAGATGAATGGACGAAAAAGTGGTCCATGTACACAATGCAATATTAGACACAGAAAAGAATGAAACAATGCCGTTTGCAGCACCATAGACGAGGCTACAGACAATCACACAACTTGAAGTAAGTCAGAAAGCGAGAGACACATATCCTATGATATCACGTATAGGTCTTATGTAAAAATTGATAGGAATGAACCTATTTCCACAGAGAAGGACACTCACGTGTTCAGAAAACAAGCTTGTGCTTAACCAAACGGAAAGGTGTGAGGAATGTATAACGGAGGATATTGGGTTTAACAGACATATGCTAATACTTATAAAATATATAATCATCAGACATACCGAATACCAAGAGAGGTCTACACAACATTCTGTAATAATCTCTACGGAACAGGATCCAAACATGAAAAGATATATGAATCAATGAAAGACATTCTGTACACCTAGAACAAACACAACATTGCAATCAAATTTGCTCTGAGAAAAATGAAAATTAAACTGAGAATATCAACAACAAATAAGTAGACATAGTTTCTGGGGGTTTGTCCTGGCACATTCCACTCTACTTTACAACCTACAAACAGGACTTCCAGGAAGGCTGTGTTGCCCTAGTAACCAGAGTTGGGAATATAGAAATGCTGCCCCCTTGTGGCCGTTTCCTGCAACAGCAGCTTTAAATGCAGAACTAATGGTCATGTGATATTCACAATTACTACAGGGCTGTAAAGGACACCTGCCCTCAAAAAATGTCCTGGTGCAGGTAATGGCCACAGGAATTCAGAACATGGCAAATTTTTCAAGGAAACAATTTGAAGAGGTGAGTTTCTCTGTTTTACTTAAAAAAAAAAACGTAGATGAAAGCTCAATATCGGGAATTATTAGACGCATGCAAATCCAACCTACAAAAAGGTATCACCACCCAACACTCAAAATGCCATCAGTAAAAAGTCTACAAACAATAAATTCTGAAGGGGTTTTAGAGAACTGTGTACCCTCTAGTTGCTGGTGGGATGTACACTGGTAACAGCCAGTAGTGAGAACAGAATGGAGGTGCGTTGAAAGGGAAAAATTTGAACTACCATATGATCTAGTAGGCCCACTGCTGGGCCTAATCCCTGAGAAGACCAGAATCCAAAAGACACAGGCTGGCAATCCTGCACTGCATCAATATTTAGCATTGCCAAGACTTGGAAGTAACCAAAATGTCCATCCACAGATGAATGCACAAAGAAGAAGTGGTCCATGTACACAATGCAATATTCGCCATGGAAAAGGATGAAACACTGCTCTTTGCAGCACCATAGATGAGCCTAGAGATAATCACAGAACATGAGGTAAGTCGGAAAGCAGCCGACAAATAACCTGTGATATCACTCCTAGCTGTTACCTAACAACTGACACGTATGAACATATTTCCACAGAGAAAGACTCTCACAGACTTAGAAAACAAACTATGGTTATCTAAAAGGAAAGGTGGGAGGAATGGATACATTAAGATTAGGGTTACCGTACGTATGCAAATACATATTAAACACACGTATCAAAAAGACCGACCATATACCAAGGGAGGTCTACTGAACGCTCTGTAATAATTTACACGGGGGCTTGCCTGGTGGCACCGTGGTTAAGAATCCACCTGCCAATGCAGGGGACACAGGTTCGATCCCTGGTTCGGGAAGGTCCCACATGCAGCAGAGCAACTAAGCCCGTGCACCACAACTAATGAGCCTACGCTCTGGAGCCCATGAGCCATAACTACTGAGCCCATGCGCCACAACTACTGAAGCCCACACGCCTAGAGCCCGTGCTCCGCAACAAGAGAAGCCACTGCAGTGAGAAGCCGGTGCACCGCAACGGAGAGTAGCCCCCGCTCACCGCAACTGGAGAAAGCCCACATGCAGCAACGAAGATCCAACTCAGCCAAAAATAAATAAATAAATAAAATAAATTTATTTAAAAAAATAATAGTAATTTACATGGGAAGAGGATCTGTACATGAGTAGATATATATAATGTTCAATTGAACCTGATTGTGCACACCCAGAACAAACACTATTCTGCTCATTACCCCAATTTAAAAAATTAAAACCACGAACAACAATTAATGAGACATAAAGTTATTGGGGTTTTCCCTGGCACATCCCATTCTAATTTACAACCTAGGAACACAACTTTCAGGAAGGCTCTGCTGCCCTAGTAACCAGACTTGGGAATGGAGAAATGCTGCCGCCTTGTGGCCGTTTCCCACAACAGCAGCTTTAAACACAGGGCTAAGGGTCACTTGAGATTCACAGTAATTGTAGGGCCGTAAATGACACGTGTCCTCAAAACATGTCCTGGGGTAGGTAATGGCCAAGAAAGTTCACAACACGGAAAATTTTTCAAGAAAACAATTTGAAGAGGTAAGTGTTACTCACTCGGTTGTTTTAAAAAAAGAAGAACATGGATAAAAGCTCAATATCAGGAATTATTGGTTGGATGCAAATCCAAACTACAAAAAGATTTCACCACCCAATATTCAAAATGCCATCCGTAAAAAGTCTACAAACAATGCATGCTGACGGGTTGGGGGAGAAATGCATACCCACTATGCTGTTGGTTGGATGTAAACTGGTAACAGCTAATCATGAGAACAGAACGGAGCTGCGTTTAAAAGGTAAAAATTGAGCTACCATATCATGCGGCCGATCCCCTAATGGGCCTATACCCTAAGAAGACCAGAATGGGAAAGGCACAGACAGGCAAACATGCCCTGCAGCAATATTTACAATAGCCAAGCCATGCAAGCAAACAAAATGTCCATCAACAGATAAATGGACAAAGAAGAAGTGGTATACGTACCGAATGGAATAGTAGCCTCGGGGAAAAAATGAACAATGCCGTTTTCAGGACTACACATGAGCCTAGAAATAATCATAGTACGTTACGTAAGTCAAAAGGGAATGACAAATATCCTATGATATCATTTATACGTGTTATCCTAAGATTGCTCCCAATGAACATATTTCCACAGAAAAACACACTCACAGACTGATAAAACAAACTAATGGTTAACCAAAATGAAAGGTGGGAGGATGGATAAATTAGGATTATGGGGGTAGCATACATATACTAACGTATTTTAAATGTATATAAACATATAACATATAAACGATATGAATTATATAATCACCAATACATATAAAATATATCATGACAAAACACCTACCAAATACCAAGGGAGGTCTACCCAACATTCTGTAATAACATACATGGTAACAGGATCCGAAGATGAACAGACATATGTATGAATCATTGACCAGATTCTGTACAGCCAGACAATCACAACACTCTAATCAAATTTCCTCCGATAAGAAATATAAATTAAATTTAAAAAACAAACATAAGTAAGGAGACATAAACTTCTGGGGGCTTGTCCCAGCACATTCCACTCTAATTTACAACCGAGGAACACGACGTCCAGGAAGACTCTGTTGCCCTAGTAACAAGAGTTGAGAACGTAATAATGCTGCCGCCTTGTGGCTGTTTCCCACAACAGCAGCTTTAAACACAGTGCTAATGGTCGCTTAATAGTCACGAGGACTGCGGGGCTGTAAATGATACCTGCCCTCAAAAAATGTCCTGGGGTAGGGAATAGGCAAGAAATTTCAACACATGACAAAGTTTTCAAGAAGTCAATATGAGAGGGAAGTTGTACTCACTCTTTAAAAAAAAAAGGAAACGAAAAAAAAAGACACGCCTAAAGCTCAGTATAAGGAATTATTAGCTGCATGCAAATCCAACGTCCACAAAGGTTTCAGCTCACACCAGTCAAATGACCATCAGCAAAAAGTCTACAAACTATAAATGCTGAAGAGGTTTTAGGGAACTGTGTACCTTCTAGCTGCTGATGGGGTGTAAAGTGCTAACAGCACTAATGAAAACTGAATGCAGCTGCTTTAAAAGGTAAAAATTGAGCTACCGTATGATGCGGCAGGGCACCTTCTGGGCCTATAACCTAAGACCACCAGAATCGGAAAGACAGAGGCAGGCAAATGTGCACTGCAGCAATATTGAAAGAGCCAAGACATGGAAGCAAAAAAAAGCTCCATAAACAGATGAATGGACAAAGAAGAAGTGGTATATGTACAGAATGGAATATTAGCCACGAAAAAAAATAAAAGAATGGCATATGCAGCACCACGGATGAGCCTAGAGATAATCACACAACGTGAAGTAAGTCAGATTGCGAAAGACAAATGTTCTACGATATCACTTATGTTATCTGAAAATTCATAAAAATGAACATATTTCCATAGGGAAAGACAATCTCAGATGGAGAAGACAAACTTATGGTTAAGCCAAAGAAAAGGTGTGAGGAATGGACAAATTAGGATATTGGGGTTAACAAACATATACTAATACATATAAAATATATCATCCCCAAAGACCTATGGAATACCAAGAGTGGTCTATTCAACACTCTACAATAACCTACATGGAAAAGGACACAAAGATCAATAGATATATGTATATGTGTACATGAACAAGATTCTGTGCAGCTAGAACAAAAGACATTTTAAAATCCAATTTGCTCTGATAAAAATGAAAACTTAAAGACACAAACAAGAATTAAGGAGGCTAAAACTTATGGGGGTTTGTCCTGACACATTCCACTCTAATCTGCAACCTAAAAGCACAACTTGCAGCAAGGTTCTGTTTCCCTAGCAAGCAGAGTTGGCAACGTAGAAATGCTGCCACCTTAAGGCCGTTTCCTCAAACAGCAGCTTTAAATCCACTGCTAATGGTCACTAATATTCACAAGGACTGCAGGGCTGTAAATGACTCATGCCCTCAAAAACTGTCCTGGGGTAGGGAATGGCCAAAAAAATCCAAACGCGGCAAATTTTTCAAGAAGGAAATTTGAAGTTGTAAGTTTAGCTGAATCTTAAAAAAAAATGAAAAGGACATTGATCCACGCAAAACATCAGGAATTATTAGACGCATGCAAATCCAATCTACACAAACGTATCACCTCACACCAGTCAGAATGACCATCAGCAAAACGTCAACAAACAATAGATGTTGAAGAAGTTGTGGAGAATAGCGTAACCTCTCGGTCTAAGTGGGATGTAAACTGGTAACCGCCAATAATAGGAACAGAATGGCAGTGCGTTGAAAGGTAAAAATTGAGTCCCCATATGATCCGGAAGGCCCACTATTGGGCCTGTCACCTGTGAAAGCCAGAATCAAAAAGACACAGGATGGAACATCGTGTATTGCAGCAGTATTTATAATAGCCAAGACACGGAAGCAACAAAAATGTCCATCATCAGATGAATGGACGAAAAAGTGGTCCATGTACACAATGCAATATTAGACACAGAAAAGAATGAAACAATGCCGTTTGCAGCACCATAGACGAGGCTACAGACAATCACACAACTTGAAGTAAGTCAGAAAGCGAGAGACACATATCCTATGATATCACGTATAGGTCTTATGTAAAAATTGATAGGAATGAACCTATTTCCACAGAGAAGGACACTCACGTGTTCAGAAAACAAGCTTGTGCTTAACCAAACGGAAAGGTGTGAGGAATGTATAACGGAGGATATTGGGTTTAACAGACATATGCTAATACTTATAAAATATATAATCATCAGACATACCGAATACCAAGAGAGGTCTACACAACATTCTGTAATAATCTCTATGGAACAGGATCCAAACATGAAAAGATATATGAATCAATGAAAGACATTCTGTACACCTAGAACAAACACAACATTGCAATCAAATTTGCTCTGAGAAAAATGAAAATTAAACTGAGAATATCAACAACAAATAAGTAGACATAGTTTCTGGGGGTTTGTCCTGGCACATTCCACTCTACTTTACAACCTACAAACAGGACTTCCAGGAAGGCTGTGTTGCCCTAGTAACCAGAGTTGGGAATATAGAAATGCTGCCCCCTTGTGGCCGTTTCCTGCAACAGCAGCTTTAAATGCAGAACTAATGGTCATGTGATATTCACAATTACTACAGGGCTGTAAAGGACACCTGCCCTCAAAAAATGTCCTGGTGCAGGTAATGGCCACAGGAATTCAGAACATGGCAAATTTTTCAAGGAAACAATTTGAAGAGGTGAGTTTCTCTGTTTTATTTAAAAAAAAAAACGTAGATGAAAGCTCAATATCGGGAATTATTAGACGCATGCAAATCCAACCTACAAAAAGGTATCACCACCCAACACTCAAAATGCCATCAGTAAAAAGTCTACAAACAATAAATTCTGAAGGGGTTTTAGAGAACTGTGTACCCTCTAGTTGCTGGTGGGATGTACACTGGTAACAGCCAGTAGTGAGAACAGAATGGAGGTGCGTTGAAAGGGAAAAATTTGAACTACCATATGATCTAGTAGGCCCACTGCTGGGCCTAATCCCTGAGAAGACCAGAATCCAAAAGACACAGGCTGGCAATCCTGCACTGCATCAATATTTAGCATTGCCAAGACTTGGAAGTAACCAAAATGTCCATCCACAGATGAATGCACAAAGAAGAAGTGGTACATCTACACAATGCAATATTCGCCATGGAAAAGGATGAAACACTGCTCTTTGCAGCACCATAGATGAGCCTAGAGATAATCACAGAACATGAGGTAAGTCGGAAAGCAGCCGACAAATAACCTGTGATATCACTCCTAGCTGTTACCTAACAACTGACACGTATGAACATATTTCCACAGAGAAAGACTCTCACAGACTTAGAAAACAAACTATGGTTATCTAAAAGGAAAGGTGGGAGGAATGGATACATTAAGATTAGGGTTACCGTACGTATGCAAATACATATTAAACACACGTATCAAAAAGACCGACCATATACCAAGGGAGGTCTACTGAACGCTCTGTAATAATTTACACGGGGGCTTGCCTGGTGGCACCGTGGTTAAGAATCCACCTGCCAATGCAGGGGACACAGGTTCGATCCCTGGTTCGGGAAGGTCCCACATGCAGCAGAGCAACTAAGCCCGTGCACCACAACTAATGAGCCTACGCTCTGGAGCCCATGAGCCATAACTACTGAGCCCATGCGCCACAACTACTGAAGCCCACACGCCTAGAGCCCGTGCTCCGCAACAAGAGAAGCCACTGCAGTGAGAAGCCGGTGCACCGCAACGGAGAGTAGCCCCCGCTCACCGCAACTGGAGAAAGCCCACATGCAGCAACGAAGATCCAACTCAGCCAAAAATAAATAAATAAATAAAATAAATTTATTTAAAAAAATAATAGTAATTTACATGGGAAGAGGATCTGTACATGAGTAGATATATATAATGTTCAATTGAACCTGATTGTGCACACCCAGAACAAACACTATTCTGCTCATTACCCCAATTTAAAAAATTAAAACCACGAACAACAATTAATGAGACATAAAGTTATTGGGGTTTTCCCTGGCACATCCCATTCTAATTTACAACCTAGGAACACAACTTTCAGGAAGGCTCTGCTGCCCTAGTAACCAGACTTGGGAATGGAGAAATGCTGCCGCCTTGTGGCCGTTTCCCACAACAGCAGCTTTAAACACAGGGCTAAGGGTCACTTGAGATTCACAGTAATTGTAGGGCCGTAAATGACACGTGTCCTCAAAACATGTCCTGGGGTAGGTAATGGCCAAGAAAGTTCACAACACGGAAAATTTTTCAAGAAAACAATTTGAAGAGGTAAGTGTTACTCACTCGGTTGTTTTAAAAAAAGAAGAACATGGATAAAAGCTCAATATCAGGAATTATTGGTTGGATGCAAATCCAAACTACAAAAAGATTTCACCACCCAATATTCAAAATGCCATCCGTAAAAAGTCTACAAACAATGCATGCTGACGGGTTGGGGGAGAAATGCATACCCACTATGCTGTTGGTTGGATGTAAACTGGTAACAGCTAATCATGAGAACAGAACGGAGCTGCGTTTAAAAGGTAAAAATTGAGCTACCATATCATGCGGCCGATCCCCTAATGGGCCTATACCCTAAGAAGACCAGAATGGGAAAGGCACAGACAGGCAAACATGCCCTGCAGCAATATTTACAATAGCCAAGCCATGCAAGCAAACAAAATGTCCATCAACAGATAAATGGACAAAGAAGAAGTGGTATACGTACCGAATGGAATAGTAGCCTCGGGGAAAAAATGAACAATGCCGTTTTCAGGACTACACATGAGCCTAGAAATAATCATAGTACGTTACGTAAGTCAAAAGGGAATGACAAATATCCTATGATATCATTTATACGTGTTATCCTAAGATTGCTCCCAATGAACATATTTCCACAGAAAAACACACTCACAGACTGATAAAACAAACTAATGGTTAACCAAAATGAAAGGTGGGAGGATGGATAAATTAGGATTATGGGGGTAGCATACATATACTAACGTATTTTAAATGTATATAAACATATAACATATAAACGATATGAATTATATAATCACCAATACATATAAAATATATCATGACAAAACACCTACCAAATACCAAGGGAGGTCTACCCAACATTCTGTAATAACATACATGGTAACAGGATCCGAAGATGAACAGACATATGTATGAATCATTGACCAGATTCTGTACAGCCAGACAATCACAACACTCTAATCAAATTTCCTCCGATAAGAAATATAAATTAAATTTAAAAAACAAACATAAGTAAGGAGACATAAACTTCTGGGGGCTTGTCCCAGCACATTCCACTCTAATTTACAACCGAGGAACACGACGTCCAGGAAGACTCTGTTGCCCTAGTAACAAGAGTTGAGAACGTAATAATGCTGCCGCCTTGTGGCTGTTTCCCACAACAGCAGCTTTAAACACAGTGCTAATGGTCGCTTAATAGTCACGAGGACTGCGGGGCTGTAAATGATACCTGCCCTCAAAAAATGTCCTGGGGTAGGGAATAGGCAAGAAATTTCAACACATGACAAAGTTTTCAAGAAGTCAATATGAGAGGGAAGTTGTACTCACTCTTTAAAAAAAAAAGGAAACGAAAAAAAAAGACACGCCTAAAGCTCAGTATAAGGAATTATTAGCTGCATGCAAATCCAACGTCCACAAAGGTTTCAGCTCACACCAGTCAAATGACCATCAGCAAAAAGTCTACAAACTATAAATGCTGAAGAGGTTTTAGGGAACTGTGTACCTTCTAGCTGCTGATGGGGTGTAAAGTGCTAACAGCACTAATGAAAACTGAATGCAGCTGCTTTAAAAGGTAAAAATTGAGCTACCGTATGATGCGGCAGGGCACCTTCTGGGCCTATAACCTAAGACCACCAGAATCGGAAAGACAGAGGCAGGCAAATGTGCACTGCAGCAATATTGAAAGAGCCAAGACATGGAAGCAAAAAAAAGCTCCATAAACAGATGAATGGACAAAGAAGAAGTGGTATATGTACAGAATGGAATATTAGCCACGAAAAAAAATAAAAGAATGGCATATGCAGCACCACGGATGAGCCTAGAGATAATCACACAACGTGAAGTAAGTCAGATTGCGAAAGACAAATGTTCTACGATATCACTTATGTTATCTGAAAATTCATAAAAATGAACATATTTCCATAGGGAAAGACAATCTCAGATGGAGAAGACAAACTTATGGTTAAGCCAAAGAAAAGGTGTGAGGAATGGACAAATTAGGATATTGGGGTTAACAAACATATACTAATACATATAAAATATATCATCCCCAAAGACCTATGGAATACCAAGAGTGGTCTATTCAACACTCTACAATAACCTACATGGAAAAGGACACAAAGATCAATAGATATATGTATATGTGTACATGAACAAGATTCTGTGCAGCTAGAACAAAAGACATTTTAAAATCCAATTTGCTCTGATAAAAATGAAAACTTAAAGACACAAACAAGAATTAAGGAGGCTAAAACTTATGGGGGTTTGTCCTGACACATTCCACTCTAATCTGCAACCTAAAAGCACAACTTGCAGCAAGGTTCTGTTTCCCTAGCAAGCAGAGTTGGCAACGTAGAAATGCTGCCACCTTAAGGCCGTTTCCTCAAACAGCAGCTTTAAATCCACTGCTAATGGTCACTAATATTCACAAGGACTGCAGGGCTGTAAATGACTCATGCCCTCAAAAACTGTCCTGGGGTAGGGAATGGCCAAAAAAATCCAAACGCGGCAAATTTTTCAAGAAGGAAATTTGAAGTTGTAAGTTTAGCTGAATCTTAAAAAAAAATGAAAAGGACATTGATCCACGCAAAACATCAGGAATTATTAGACGCATGCAAATCCAATCTACACAAACGTATCACCTCACACCAGTCAGAATGACCATCAGCAAAACGTCAACAAACAATAGATGTTGAAGAAGTTGTGGAGAATAGCGTAACCTCTCGGTCTAAGTGGGATGTAAACTGGTAACCGCCAATAATAGGAACAGAATGGCAGTGCGTTGAAAGGTAAAAATTGAGTCCCCATATGATCCGGAAGGCCCACTATTGGGCCTGTCACCTGTGAAAGCCAGCATCAAAAAGACACAGGATGGAACATCGTGTATTGCAGCAGTATTTACAATAGCCAAGACATGGAAGCAACAAAAATGTCCATCATCAGATGAATGGACGAAAAAGTGGTCCATGTACACAATGCAATATTAGACACAGAAAAGAATGAAACAATGCCGTTTGCAGCACCATAGACGAGGCTACAGACAATCACACAACTTGAAGTAAGTCAGAAAGCGAGAGACACATATCCTATGATATCACGTATAGGTCTTATGTAAAAATTGATAGGAATGAACCTATTTCCACAGAGAAGGACACTCACGTGTTCAGAAAACAAGCTTGTGCTTAACCAAACGGAAAGGTGTGAGGAATGTATAACGGAGGATATTGGGTTTAACAGACATATGCTAATACTTATAAAATATATAATCATCAGACATACCGAATACCAAGAGAGGTCTACACAACATTCTGTAATAATCTCTACGGAACAGGATCCAAACATGAAAAGATATATGAATCAATGAAAGACATTCTGTACACCTAGAACAAACACAACATTGCAATCAAATTTGCTCTGAGAAAAATGAAAATTAAACTGAGAATATCAACAACAAATAAGTAGACATAGTTTCTGGGGGTTTGTCCTGGCACATTCCACTCTACTTTACAACCTACAAACAGGACTTCCAGGAAGGCTGTGTTGCCCTAGTAACCAGAGTTGGGAATATAGAAATGCTGCCCCCTTGTGGCCGTTTCCTGCAACAGCAGCTTTAAATGCAGAACTAATGGTCATGTGATATTCACAATTACTACAGGGCTGTAAAGGACACCTGCCCTCAAAAAATGTCCTGGTGCAGGTAATGGCCACAGGAATTCAGAACATGGCAAATTTTTCAAGGAAACAATTTGAAGAGGTGAGTTTCTCTGTTTTACTTAAAAAAAAAAACGTAGATGAAAGCTCAATATCGGGAATTATTAGACGCATGCAAATCCAACCTACAAAAAGGTATCACCACCCAACACTCAAAATGCCATCAGTAAAAAGTCTACAAACAATAAATTCTGAAGGGGTTTTAGAGAACTGTGTACCCTCTAGTTGCTGGTGGGATGTACACTGGTAACAGCCAGTAGTGAGAACAGAATGGAGGTGCGTTGAAAGGGAAAAATTTGAACTACCATATGATCTAGTAGGCCCACTGCTGGGCCTAATCCCTGAGAAGACCAGAATCCAAAAGACACAGGCTGGCAATCCTGCACTGCATCAATATTTAGCATTGCCAAGACTTGGAAGTAACCAAAATGTCCATCCACAGATGAATGCACAAAGAAGAAGTGGTCCATGTACACAATGCAATATTCGCCATGGAAAAGGATGAAACACTGCTCTTTGCAGCACCATAGATGAGCCTAGAGATAATCACAGAACATGAGGTAAGTCGGAAAGCAGCCGACAAATAACCTGTGATATCACTCCTAGCTGTTACCTAACAACTGACACGTATGAACATATTTCCACAGAGAAAGACTCTCACAGACTTAGAAAACAAACTATGGTTATCTAAAAGGAAAGGTGGGAGGAATGGATACATTAAGATTAGGGTTACCGTACGTATGCAAATACATATTAAACACACGTATCAAAAAGACCGACCATATACCAAGGGAGGTCTACTGAACGCTCTGTAATAATTTACACGGGGGCTTGCCTGGTGGCACCGTGGTTAAGAATCCACCTGCCAATGCAGGGGACACAGGTTCGATCCCTGGTTCGGGAAGGTCCCACATGCAGCAGAGCAACTAAGCCCGTGCACCACAACTAATGAGCCTACGCTCTGGAGCCCATGAGCCATAACTACTGAGCCCATGCGCCACAACTACTGAAGCCCACACGCCTAGAGCCCGTGCTCCGCAACAAGAGAAGCCACTGCAGTGAGAAGCCGGTGCACCGCAACGGAGAGTAGCCCCCGCTCACCGCAACTGGAGAAAGCCCACATGCAGCAACGAAGATCCAACTCAGCCAAAAATAAATAAATAAATAAAATAAATTTATTTAAAAAAATAATAGTAATTTACATGGGAAGAGGATCTGTACATGAGTAGATATATATAATGTTCAATTGAACCTGATTGTGCACACCCAGAACAAACACTATTCTGCTCATTACCCCAATTTAAAAAATTAAAACCACGAACAACAATTAATGAGACATAAAGTTATTGGGGTTTTCCCTGGCACATCCCATTCTAATTTACAACCTAGGAACACAACTTTCAGGAAGGCTCTGCTGCCCTAGTAACCAGACTTGGGAATGGAGAAATGCTGCCGCCTTGTGGCCGTTTCCCACAACAGCAGCTTTAAACACAGGGCTAAGGGTCACTTGAGATTCACAGTAATTGTAGGGCCGTAAATGACACGTGTCCTCAAAACATGTCCTGGGGTAGGTAATGGCCAAGAAAGTTCACAACACGGAAAATTTTTCAAGAAAACAATTTGAAGAGGTAAGTGTTACTCACTCGGTTGTTTTAAAAAAAGAAGAACATGGATAAAAGCTCAATATCAGGAATTATTGGTTGGATGCAAATCCAAACTACAAAAAGATTTCACCACCCAATATTCAAAATGCCATCCGTAAAAAGTCTACAAACAATGCATGCTGACGGGTTGGGGGAGAAATGCATACCCACTATGCTGTTGGTTGGATGTAAACTGGTAACAGCTAATCATGAGAACAGAACGGAGCTGCGTTTAAAAGGTAAAAATTGAGCTACCATATCATGCGGCCGATCCCCTAATGGGCCTATACCCTAAGAAGACCAGAATGGGAAAGGCACAGACAGGCAAACATGCCCTGCAGCAATATTTACAATAGCCAAGCCATGCAAGCAAACAAAATGTCCATCAACAGATAAATGGACAAAGAAGAAGTGGTATACGTACCGAATGGAATAGTAGCCTCGGGAAAAAAATGAACAATGCCGTTTTCAGGACTACACATGAGCCTAGAAATAATCATAGTACGTTACGTAAGTCAAAAGGGAATGACAAATATCCTATGATATCATTTATACGTGTTATCCTAGGATTGCTCCCAATGAACATATTTCCACAGAAAAACACACTCACAGACTGATAAAACAAACTAATGGTTAACCAAAATGAAAGGTGGGAGGATGGATAAATTAGGATTATGGGGGTAGCATACATATACTAACGTATGTTAAATGTATATAAACATATAACATATAAACGATATGAATTATATAATCACCAATACATATAAAATATATCATGACAAAACACCTACCAAATACCAAGGGAGGTCTACTCAACATTCTGTAATAACATACATGGTAACAGGATCCGAAGATGAACAGACATATGTATGAATCATTGACCAGATTCTGTACAGCCAGACAATCACAACACTCTAATCAAATTTCCTCCGATAAGAAATATAAATTAAATTTAAAAAACGAACATAAGTAAGGAGACATAAACTTCTGGGGGCTTGTCCCAGCACATTCCACTCTAATTTACAACCGAGGAACACGACGTCCAGGAAGACTCTGTTGCCCTAGTAACAAGAGTTGAGAACGTAATAATGCTGCCGCCTTGTGGCTGTTTCCCACAACAGCAGCTTTAAACACAGTGCTAATGGTCGCTTAATAGTCACGAGGACTGCGGGGCTGTAAATGATACCTGCCCTCAAAAAATGTCCTGGGGTAGGGAATAGGCAAGAAATTTCAACACATGACAAAGTTTTCAAGAAGTCAATATGAGAGGGAAGTTGTACTCACTCTTTAAAAAAAAAAGGAAACGAAAAAAAAAGACACGCCTAAAGCTCAGTATAAGGAATTATTAGCTGCATGCAAATCCAACGTCCACAAAGGTTTCAGCTCACACCAGTCAAATGACCATCAGCAAAAAGTCTACAAACTATAAATGCTGAAGAGGTTTTAGGGAACTGTGTACCTTCTAGCTGCTGATGGGGTGTAAAGTGCTAACAGCACTAATGAAAACTGAATGCAGCTGCTTTAAAAGGTAAAAATTGAGCTACCGTATGATGCGGCAGGGCACCTTCTGGGCCTATAACCTAAGATCACCAGAATCGGAAAGACAGAGGCAGGCAAATGTGCACTGCAGCAATATTGAAAGAGCCAAGACATGGAAGCAAAAAAAAGCTCCACAAACAGATGAATGGACAAAGAAGAAGTGGTATATGTACAGAATGGAATATTAGCCACGAAAAAAAATAAAAGAATGGCATATGCAGCACCACGGATGAGCCTAGAGATAATCACACAACGTGAAGTAAGTCAGATTGCGAAAGACAAATGTTCTACGATATCACTTATGTTATCTGAAAATTCATAAAAATGAACATATTTCCATAGGGAAAGACAATCTCAGATGGAGAAGACAAACTTATGGTTAAGCCAAAGAAAAGGTGTGAGGAATGGACAAATTAGGATATTGGGGTTAACAAACATATACTAATACATATAAAATATATCATCCCCAAAGACCTATGGAATACCAAGAGTGGTCTATTCAACACTCTACAATAACCTACATGGAAAAGGACACAAAGATCAATAGATATATGTATATGTGTACATGAACAAGATTCTGTGCAGCTAGAACAAAAGACATTTTAAAATCCAATTTGCTCTGATAAAAATGAAAACTTAAAGACACAAACAAGAATTAAGGAGGCTAAAACTTATGGGGGTTTGTCCTGACACATTCCACTCTAATCTGCAACCTAAAAGCACAACTTGCAGCAAGGTTCTGTTTCCCTAGCAAGCAGAGTTGGCAACGTAGAAATGCTGCCACCTTAAGGCCGTTTCCTCAAACAGCAGCTTTAAATCCACTGCTAATGGTCACTAATATTCACAAGGACTGCAGGGCTGTAAATGACTCATGCCCTCAAAAACTGTCCTGGGGTAGGGAATGGCCAAAAAAATCCAAACGCGGCAAATTTTTCAAGAAGGAAATTTGAAGTTGTAAGTTTAGCTGAATCTTAAAAAAAAATGAAAAGGACATTGATCCACGCAAAACATCAGGAATTATTAGACGCATGCAAATCCAATCTACACAAACGTATCACCTCACACCAGTCAGAATGACCATCAGCAAAACGTCAACAAACAATAGATGTTGAAGAAGTTGTGGAGAATAGCGTAACCTCTCGGTCTAAGTGGGATGTAAACTGGTAACCGCCAATAATAGGAACAGAATGGCAGTGCGTTGAAAGGTAAAAATTGAGTCCCCATATGATCCGGAAGGCCCACTATTGGGCCTGTCACCTGTGAAAGCCAGAATCAAAAAGACACAGGATGGAACATCGTGTATTGCAGCAGTATTTACAATAGCCAAGACATGGAAGCAACAAAAATGTCCATCATCAGATGAATGGACGAAAAAGTGGTCCATGTACACAATGCAATATTAGACACAGAAAAGAATGAAACAATGCCGTTTGCAGCACCATAGACGAGGCTACAGACAATCACACAACTTGAAGTAAGTCAGAAAGCGAGAGACACATATCCTATGATATCACGTATAGGTCTTATGTAAAAATTGATAGGAATGAACCTATTTCCACAGAGAAGGACACTCACGTGTTCAGAAAACAAGCTTGTGCTTAACCAAACGGAAAGGTGTGAGGAATGTATAACGGAGGATATTGGGTTTAACAGACATATGCTAATACTTATAAAATATATAATCATCAGACATACCGAATACCAAGAGAGGTCTACACAACATTCTGTAATAATCTCTACGGAACAGGATCCAAACATGAAAAGATATATGAATCAATGAAAGACATTCTGTACACCTAGAACAAACACAACATTGCAATCAAATTTGCTCTGAGAAAAATGAAAATTAAACTGAGAATATCAACAACAAATAAGTAGACATAGTTTCTGGGGGTTTGTCCTGGCACATTCCACTCTACTTTACAACCTACAAACAGGACTTCCAGGAAGGCTGTGTTGCCCTAGTAACCAGAGTTGGGAATATAGAAATGCTGCCCCCTTGTGGCCGTTTCCTGCAACAGCAGCTTTAAATGCAGAACTAATGGTCATGTGATATTCACAATTACTACAGGGCTGTAAAGGACACCTGCCCTCAAAAAATGTCCTGGTGCAGGTAATGGCCACAGGAATTCAGAACATGGCAAATTTTTCAAGGAAACAATTTGAAGAGGTGAGTTTCTCTGTTTTACTTAAAAAAAAAACGTAGATGAAAGCTCAATATCGGGAATTATTAGACGCATGCAAATCCAACCTACAAAAAGGTATCACCACCCAACACTCAAAATGCCATCAGTAAAAAGTCTACAAACAATAAATTCTGAAGGGGTTTTAGAGAACTGTGTACCCTCTAGTTGCTGGTGGGATGTACACTGGTAACAGCCAGTAGTGAGAACAGAATGGAGGTGCGTTGAAAGGGAAAAATTTGAACTACCATATGATCTAGTAGGCCCACTGCTGGGCCTAATCCCTGAGAAGACCAGAATCCAAAAGACACAGGCTGGCAATCCTGCACTGCATCAATATTTAGCATTGCCAAGACTTGGAAGTAACCAAAATGTCCATCCACAGATGAATGCACAAAGAAGAAGTGGTCCATGTACACAATGCAATATTCGCCATGGAAAAGGATGAAACACTGCTCTTTGCAGCACCATAGATGAGCCTAGAGATAATCACAGAACATGAGGTAAGTCGGAAAGCAGCCGACAAATAACCTGTGATATCACTCCTAGCTGTTACCTAACAACTGACACGTATGAACATATTTCCACAGAGAAAGACTCTCACAGACTTAGAAAACAAACTATGGTTATCTAAAAGGAAAGGTGGGAGGAATGGATACATTAAGATTAGGGTTACCGTACGTATGCAAATACATATTAAACACACGTATCAAAAAGACCGACCATATACCAAGGGAGGTCTACTGAACGCTCTGTAATAATTTACACGGGGGCTTGCCTGGTGGCACCGTGGTTAAGAATCCACCTGCCAATGCAGGGGACACAGGTTCGATCCCTGGTTCGGGAAGGTCCCACATGCAGCAGAGCAACTAAGCCCGTGCACCACAACTAATGAGCCTACGCTCTGGAGCCCATGAGCCATAACTACTGAGCCCATGCGCCACAACTACTGAAGCCCACACGCCTAGAGCCCGTGCTCCGCAACAAGAGAAGCCACTGCAGTGAGAAGCCGGTGCACCGCAACGGAGAGTAGCCCCCGCTCACCGCAACTGGAGAAAGCCCACATGCAGCAACGAAGATCCAACTCAGCCAAAAATAAATAAATAAATAAAATAAATTTATTTAAAAAAATAATAGTAATTTACATGGGAAGAGGATCTGTACATGAGTAGATATATATAATGTTTAATTGAACCTGATTGTGCACACCCAGAACAAACACTATTCTGCTCATTACCCCAATTTAAAAAATTAAAACCACGAACAACAATTAATGAGACATAAAGTTATTGGGGTTTTCCCTGGCACATCCCATTCTAATTTACAACCTAGGAACACAACTTTCAGGAAGGCTCTGCTGCCCTAGTAACCAGACTTGGGAATGGAGAAATGCTGCCGCCTTGTGGCCGTTTCCCACAACAGCAGCTTTAAACACAGGGCTAAGGGTCACTTGAGATTCACAGTAATTGTAGGGCCATAAATGACACGTGTCCTCAAAACATGTCCTGGGGTAGGTAATGGCCAAGAAAGTTCACAACACGGAAAATTTTTCAAGAAAACAATTTGAAGAGGTAAGTGTTACTCACTCGGTTGTTTTAAAAAAAGAAGAACATGGATAAAAGCTCAATATCAGGAATTATTGGTTGGATGCAAATCCAAACTACAAAAAGATTTCACCACCCAATATTCAAAATGCCATCCGTAAAAAGTCTACAAACAATGCATGCTGACGGGTTGGGGGAGAAATGCATACCCACTATGCTGTTGGTTGGATGTAAACTGGTAACAGCTAATCATGAGAACAGAACGGAGCTGCGTTTAAAAGGTAAAAATTGAGCTACCATATCATGCGGCCGATCCCCTAATGGGCCTATACCCTAAGAAGACCAGAATGGGAAAGGCACAGACAGGCAAACATGCCCTGCAGCAATATTTACAATAGCCAAGCCATGCAAGCAAACAAAATGTCCATCAACAGATAAATGGACAAAGAAGAAGTGGTATACGTACCGAATGGAATAGTAGCCTCGGGAAAAAAATGAACAATGCCGTTTTCAGGACTACACATGAGCCTAGAAATAATCATAGTACGTTACGTAAGTCAAAAGGGAATGACAAATATCCTATGATATCATTTATACGTGTTATCCTAAGATTGCTCCCAATGAACATATTTCCACAGAAAAACACACTCACAGACTGATAAAACAAACTAATGGTTAACCAAAATGAAAGGTGGGAGGATGGATAAATTAGGATTATGGGGGTAGCATACATATACTAACGTATGTTAAATGTATATAAACATATAACATATAAACGATATGAATTATATAATCACCAATACATATAAAATATATCATGACAAAACACCTACCAAATACCAAGGGAGGTCTACCCAACATTCTGTAATAACATACATGGTAACAGGATCCGAAGATGAACAGACATATGTATGAATCATTGACCAGATTCTGTACAGCCAGACAATCACAACACTCTAATCAAATTTCCTCCGATAAGAAATATAAATTAAATTTAAAAAACAAACATAAGTAAGGAGACATAAACTTCTGGGGGCTTGTCCCAGCACATTCCACTCTAATTTACAACCGAGGAACACGACGTCCAGGAAGACTCTGTTGCCCTAGTAACAAGAGTTGAGAACGTAATAATGCTGCCGCCTTGTGGCTGTTTCCCACAACAGCAGCTTTAAACACAGTGCTAATGGTCGCTTAATAGTCACGAGGACTGCGGGGCTGTAAATGATACCTGCCCTCAAAAAATGTCCTGGGGTAGGGAATAGGCAAGAAATTTCAACACATGACAAAGTTTTCAAGAAGTCAATATGAGAGGGAAGTTGTACTCACTCTTTAAAAAAAAAAGGAAAAGAAAAAAAAAGACATGCCTAAAGCTCAGTATAAGGAATTATTAGCTGCATGCAAATCCAACGTCCACAAAGGTTTCAGCTCACACCAGTCAAATGACCATCAGCAAAAAGTCTACAAACTATAAATGCTGAAGAGGTTTTAGGGAACTGTGTACCTTCTAGCTGCTGATGGGGTGTAAAGTGCTAACAGCACTAATGAAAACTGAATGCAGCTGCTTTAAAAGGTAAAAATTGAGCTACCGTATGATGCGGCAGGGCACCTTCTGGGCCTATAACCTAAGACCACCAGAATCGGAAAGACAGAGGCAGGCAAATGTGCACTGCAGCAATATTGAAAGAGCCAAGACATGGAAGCAAAAAAAAGCTCCACAAACAGATGAATGGACAAAGAAGAAGTGGTATATGTACAGAATGGAATATTAGCCACGAAAAAAAATAAAAGAATGGCATATGCAGCACCACGGATGAGCCTAGAGATAATCACACAACGTGAAGTAAGTCAGATTGCGAAAGACAAATGTTCTACGATATCACTTATGTTATCTGAAAATTCATAAAAATGAACATATTTCCATAGGGAAAGACAATCTCAGATGGAGAAGACAAACTTATGGTTAAGCCAAAGAAAAGGTGTGAGGAATGGACAAATTAGGATATTGGGGTTAACAAACATATACTAATACATATAAAATATATCATCCCCAAAGACCTATGGAATACCAAGAGTGGTCTATTCAACACTCTACAATAACCTACATGGAAAAGGACACAAAGATCAATAGATATATGTATATGTGTACATGAACAAGATTCTGTGCAGCTAGAACAAAAGACATTTTAAAATCCAATTTGCTCTGATAAAAATGAAAACTTAAAGACACAAACAAGAATTAAGGAGGCTAAAACTTATGGGGGTTTGTCCTGACACATTCCACTCTAATCTGCAACCTAAAAGCACAACTTGCAGCAAGGTTCTGTTTCCCTAGCAAGCAGAGTTGGCAACGTAGAAATGCTGCCACCTTAAGGCCGTTTCCTCAAACAGCAGCTTTAAATCCACTGCTAATGGTCACTAATATTCACAAGGACTGCAGGGCTGTAAATGACTCATGCCCTCAAAAACTGTCCTGGGGTAGGGAATGGCCAAAAAAATCCAAACGCGGCAAATTTTTCAAGAAGGAAATTTGAAGTTGTAAGTTTAGCTGAATCTTAAAAAAAAATGAAAAGGACATTGATACACGCAAAACATCAGGAATTATTAGACGCATGCAAATCCAATCTACACAAACGTATCACCTCACACCAGTCAGAATGACCATCAGCAAAACGTCAACAAACAATAGATGTTGAAGAAGTTGTGGAGAATAGCGTAACCTCTCGGTCTAAGTGGGATGTAAACTGGTAACCGCCAATAATAGGAACAGAATGGCAGTGCGTTGAAAGGTAAAAATTGAGTCCCCATATGATCCGGAAGGCCCACTATTGGGCCTGTCACCTGTGAAAGCCAGCATCAAAAAGACACAGGATGGAACATCGTGTATTGCAGCAGTATTTACAATAGCCAAGACATGGAAGCAACAAAAATGTCCATCATCAGATGAATGGACGAAAAAGTGGTCCATGTACACAATGCAATATTAGACACAGAAAAGAATGAAACAATGCCGTTTGCAGCACCATAGACGAGGCTACAGACAATCACACAACTTGAAGTAAGTCAGAAAGCGAGAGACACATATCCTATGATATCACGTATAGGTCTTATGTAAAAATTGATAGGAATGAACCTATTTCCACAGAGAAGGACACTCACGTGTTCAGAAAACAAGCTTGTGCTTAACCAAACGGAAAAGTGTGAGGAATGTATAACGGAGGATATTGGGTTTAACAGACATATGCTAATACTTATAAAATATATAATCATCAGACATACCGAATACCAAGAGAGGTCTACACAACATTCTGTAATAATCTCTACGGAACAGGATCCAAACATGAAAAGATATATGAATCAATGAAAGACATTCTGTACACCTAGAACAAACACAACATTGCAATCAAATTTGCTCTGAGAAAAATGAAAATTAAACTGAGAATATCAACAACAAATAAGTAGACATAGTTTCTGGGGGTTTGTCCTGGCACATTCCACTCTACTTTACAACCTACAAACAGGACTTCCAGGAAGGCTGTGTTGCCCTAGTAACCAGAGTTGGGAATATAGAAATGCTGCCCCCTTGTGGCCGTTTCCTGCAACAGCAGCTTTAAATGCAGAACTAATGGTCATGTGATATTCACAATTACTACAGGGCTGTAAAGGACACCTGCCCTCAAAAAATGTCCTGGTGCAGGTAATGGCCACAGGAATTCAGAACATGGCAAATTTTTCAAGGAAACAATTTGAAGAGGTGAGTTTCTCTGTTTTACTTAAAAAAAAAAACGTAGATGAAAGCTCAATATCGGGAATTATTAGACGCATGCAAATCCAACCTACAAGAAGGTATCACCACCCAACACTCAAAATGCCATCAGTAAAAAGTCTACAAACAATAAATTCTGAAGGGGTTTTAGAGAACTGTGTACCCTCTAGTTGCTGGTGGGATGTACACTGGTAACAGCCAGTAGTGAGAACAGAATGGAGGTGCGTTGAAAGGGAAAAATTTGAACTACCATATGATCTAGTAGGCCCACTGCTGGGCCTAATCCCTGAGAAGACCAGAATCCAAAAGACACAGGCTGGCAATCCTGCACTGCATCAATATTTAGCATTGCCAAGACTTGGAAGTAACCAAAATGTCCATCCACAGATGAATGCACAAAGAAGAAGTGGTCCATGTACACAATGCAATATTCACCATGGAAAAGGATGAAACACTGCTCTTTGCAGCACCATAGATGAGCCTAGAGATAATCACAGAACATGAGGTAAGTCGGAAAGCAGCCGACAAATAACCTGTGATATCACTCCTAGCTGTTACCTAACAACTGACACGTATGAACATATTTCCACAGAGAAAGACTCTCACAGACTTAGAAAACAAACTATGGTTATCTAAAAGGAAAGGTGGGAGGAATGGATACATTAAGATTAGGGTTACCGTACGTATGCAAATACATATTAAACACACGTATCAAAAAGACCGACCATATACCAAGGGAGGTCTACTGAATGCTCTGTAATAATTTACACGGGGGCTTGCCTGGTGGCACCGTGGTTAAGAATCCACCTGCCAATGCAGGGGACACAGGTTCGATCCCTGGTTCGGGAAGGTCCCACATGCAGCAGAGCAACTAAGCCCGTGCACCACAACTAATGAGCCTACGCTCTGGAGCCCATGAGCCATAACTACTGAGCCCATGCGCCACAACTACTGAAGCCCACACGCCTAGAGCCCGTGCTCCGCAACAAGAGAAGCCACTGCAGTGAGAAGCCGGTGCACCGCAACGGAGAGTAGCCCCCGCTCACCGCAACTGGAGAAAGCCCACATGCAGCAACGAAGATCCAACTCAGCCAAAAATAAATAAATAAATAAAATAAATTTATTTAAAAAAATAATAGTAATTTACATGGGAAGAGGATCTGTACATGAGTAGATATATATAATGTTCAATTGAACCTGATTGTGCACACCCAGAACAAACACTATTCTGCTCATTACCCCAATTTAAAAAATTAAAACCACGAACAACAATTAATGAGACATAAAGTTATTGGGGTTTTCCCTGGCACATCCCATTCTAATTTACAACCTAGGAACACAACTTTCAGGAAGGCTCTGCTGCCCTAGTAACCAGACTTGGGAATGGAGAAATGCTGCCGCCTTGTGGCCGTTTCCCACAACAGCAGCTTTAAACACAGGGCTAAGGGTCACTTGAGATTCACAGTAATTGTAGGGCCGTAAATGACACGTGTCCTCAAAACATGTCCTGGGGTAGGTAATGGCCAAGAAAGTTCACAACACGGAAAATTTTTCAAGAAAACAATTTGAAGAGGTAAGTGTTACTCACTCGGTTGTTTTAAAAAAAGAAGAACATGGATAAAAGCTCAATATCAGGAATTATTGGTTGGATGCAAATCCAAACTACAAAAAGATTTCACCACCCAATATTCAAAATGCCATCCGTAAAAAGTCTACAAACAATGCATGCTGACGGGTTGGGGGAGAAATGCATACCCACTATGCTGTTGGTTGGATGTAAACTGGTAACAGCTAATCATGAGAACAGAACGGAGCTGCGTTTAAAAGGTAAAAATTGAGCTACCATATCATGCGGCCGATCCCCTAATGGGCCTATACCCTAAGAAGACCAGAATGGGAAAGGCACAGACAGGCAAACATGCCCTGCAGCAATATTTACAATAGCCAAGCCATGCAAGCAAACAAAATGTCCATCAACAGATAAATGGACAAAGAAGAAGTGGTATACGTACCGAATGGAATAGTAGCCTCGGGAAAAAAATGAACAATGCCGTTTTCAGGACTACACATGAGCCTAGAAATAATCATAGTACGTTACGTAAGTCAAAAGGGAATGACAAATATCCTATGATATCATTTATACGTGTTATCCTAAGATTGCTCCCAATGAACATATTTCCACAGAAAAACACACTCACAGACTGATAAAACAAACTAATGGTTAACCAAAATGAAAGGTGGGAGGATGGATAAATTAGGATTATGGGGGTAGCATACATATACTAACGTATGTTAAATGTATATAAACATATAACATATAAACGATATGAATTATATAATCACCAATACATATAAAATATATCATGACAAAACACCTACCAAATACCAAGGGAGGTCTACTCAACATTCTGTAATAACATACATGGTAACAGGATCCGAAGATGAACAGACATATGTATGAATCATTGACCAGATTCTGTACAGCCAGACAATCACAACACTCTAATCAAATTTCCTCCGATAAGAAATATAAATTAAATTTAAAAAACAAACATAAGTAAGGAGACATAAACTTCTGGGGGCTTGTCCCAGCACATTCCACTCTAATTTACAACCGAGGAACACGACGTCCAGGAAGACTCTGTTGCCCTAGTAACAAGAGTTGAGAACGTAATAATGCTGCCGCCTTGTGGCTGTTTCCCACAACAGCAGCTTTAAACACAGTGCTAATGGTCGCTTAATAGTCACGAGGACTGCGGGGCTGTAAATGATACCTGCCCTCAAAAAATGTCCTGGGGTAGGGAATAGGCAAGAAATTTCAACACATGACAAAGTTTTCAAGAAGTCAATATGAGAGGGAAGTTGTACTCACTCTTTAAAAAAAAAAGGAAAAGAAAAAAAAAGACACGCCTAAAGCTCAGTATAAGGAATTATTAGCTGCATGCAAATCCAACGTCCACAAAGGTTTCAGCTCACACCAGTCAAATGACCATCAGCAAAAAGTCTACAAACTATAAATGCTGAAGAGGTTTTAGGGAACTGTGTACCTTCTAGCTGCTGATGGGGTGTAAAGTGCTAACAGCACTAATGAAAACTGAATGCAGCTGCTTTAAAAGGTAAAAATTGAGCTACCGTATGATGCGGCAGGGCACCTTCTGGGCCTATAACCTAAGACCACCAGAATCGGAAAGACAGAGGCAGGCAAATGTGCACTGCAGCAATATTGAAAAAGCCAAGACATGGAAGCAAAAAAAAGCTCCACAAACAGATGAATGGACAAAGAAGAAGTGGTATATGTACAGAATGGAATATTAGCCACGAAAAAAAATAAAAGAATGGCATATGCAGCACCACGGATGAGCCTAGAGATAATCACACAACGTGAAGTAAGTCAGATTGCGAAAGACAAATGTTCTACGATATCACTTATGTTATCTGAAAATTCATAAAAATGAACATATTTCCATAGGGAAAGACAATCTCAGATGGAGAAGACAAACTTATGGTTAAGCCAAAGAAAAGGTGTGAGGAATGGACAAATTAGGATATTGGGGTTAACAAACATATACTAATACATATAAAATATATCATCCCCAAAGACCTATGGAATACCAAGAGTGGTCTATTCAACACTCTACAATAACCTACATGGAAAAGGACACAAAGATCAATAGATATATGTATATGTGTACATGAACAAGATTCTGTGCAGCTAGAACAAAAGACATTTTAAAATCCAATTTGCTCTGATAAAAATGAAAACTTAAAGACACAAACAAGAATTAAGGAGGCTAAAACTTATGGGGGTTTGTCCTGACACATTCCACTCTAATCTGCAACCTAAAAGCACAACTTGCAGCAAGGTTCTGTTTCCCTAGCAAGCAGAGTTGGCAACGTAGAAATGCTGCCACCTTAAGGCCGTTTCCTCAAACAGCAGCTTTAAATCCACTGCTAATGGTCACTAATATTCACAAGGACTGCAGGGCTGTAAATGACTCATGCCCTCAAAAACTGTCCTGGGGTAGGGAATGGCCAAAAAAATCCAAACGCGGCAAATTTTTCAAGAAGGAAATTTGAAGTTGTAAGTTTAGCTGAATCTTAAAAAAAAATGAAAAGGACATTGATACACGCAAAACATCAGGAATTATTAGACGCATGCAAATCCAATCTACACAAACGTATCACCTCACACCAGTCAGAATGACCATCAGCAAAACGTCAACAAACAATAGATGTTGAAGAAGTTGTGGAGAATAGCGTAACCTCTCGGTCTAAGTGGGATGTAAACTGGTAACCGCCAATAATAGGAACAGAATGGCAGTGCGTTGAAAGGTAAAAATTGAGTCCCCATATGATCCGGAAGGCCCACTATTGGGCCTGTCACCTGTGAAAGCCAGAATCAAAAAGACACAGGATGGAACATCGTGTATTGCAGCAGTATTTACAATAGCCAAGACATGGAAGCAACAAAAATGTCCATCATCAGATGAATGGACGAAAAAGTGGTCCATGTACACAATGCAATATTAGACACAGAAAAGAATGAAACAATGCCGTTTGCAGCACCATAGACGAGGCTACAGACAATCACACAACTTGAAGTAAGTCAGAAAGCGAGAGACACATATCCTATGATATCACGTATAGGTCTTATGTAAAAATTGATAGGAATGAACCTATTTCCACAGAGAAGGACACTCACGTGTTCAGAAAACAAGCTTGTGCTTAACCAAACGGAAAGGTGTGAGGAATGTATAACGGAGGATATTGGGTTTAACAGACATATGCTAATACTTATAAAATATATAATCATCAGACATACCGAATACCAAGAGAGGTCTACACAACATTCTGTAATAATCTCTATGGAACAGGATCCAAACATGAAAAGATATATGAATCAATGAAAGACATTCTGTACACCTAGAACAAACACAACATTGCAATCAAATTTGCTCTGAGAAAAATGAAAATTAAACTGAGAATATCAACAACAAATAAGTAGACATAGTTTCTGGGGGTTTGTCCTGGCACATTCCACTCTACTTTACAACCTACAAACAGGACTTCCAGGAAGGCTGTGTTGCCCTAGTAACCAGAGTTGGGAATATAGAAATGCTGCCCCCTTGTGGCCGTTTCCTGCAACAGCAGCTTTAAATGCAGAACTAATGGTCATGTGATATTCACAATTACTACAGGGCTGTAAAGGACACCTGCCCTCAAAAAATGTCCTGGTGCAGGTAATGGCCACAGGAATTCAGAACATGGCAAATTTTTCAAGGAAACAATTTGAAGAGGTGAGTTTCTCTGTTTTACTTAAAAAAAAAAAACGTAGATGAAAGCTCAATATCGGGAATTATTAGACGCATGCAAATCCAACCTACAAAAAGGTATCACCACCCAACACTCAAAATGCCATCAGTAAAAAGTCTACAAACAATAAATTCTGAAGGGGTTTTAGAGAACTGTGTACCCTCTAGTTGCTGGTGGGATGTACACTGGTAACAGCCAGTAGTGAGAACAGAATGGAGGTGCGTTGAAAGGGAAAAATTTGAACTACCATATGATCTAGTAGGCCCACTGCTGGGCCTAATCCCTGAGAAGACCAGAATCCAAAAGACACAGGCTGGCAATCCTGCACTGCATCAATATTTAGCATTGCCAAGACTTGGAAGTAACCAAAATGTCCATCCACAGATGAATGCACAAAGAAGAAGTGGTCCATGTACACAATGCAATATTCGCCATGGAAAAGGATGAAACACTGCTCTTTGCAGCACCATAGATGAGCCTAGAGATAATCACAGAACATGAGGTAAGTCGGAAAGCAGCCGACAAATAACCTGTGATATCACTCCTAGCTGTTACCTAACAACTGACACGTATGAACATATTTCCACAGAGAAAGACTCTCACAGACTTAGAAAACAAACTATGGTTATCTAAAAGGAAAGGTGGGAGGAATGGATACATTAAGATTAGGGTTACCGTACGTATGCAAATACATATTAAACACACGTATCAAAAAGACCGACCATATACCAAGGGAGGTCTACTGAACGCTCTGTAATAATTTACACGGGGGCTTGCCTGGTGGCACCGTGGTTAAGAATCCACCTGCCAATGCAGGGGACACAGGTTCGATCCCTGGTTCGGGAAGGTCCCACATGCAGCAGAGCAACTAAGCCCGTGCACCACAACTAATGAGCCTACGCTCTGGAGCCCATGAGCCATAACTACTGAGCCCATGCGCCACAACTACTGAAGCCCACACGCCTAGAGCCCGTGCTCCGCAACAAGAGAAGCCACTGCAGTGAGAAGCCGGTGCACCGCAACGGAGAGTAGCCCCCGCTCACCGCAACTGGAGAAAGCCCACATGCAGCAACGAAGATCCAACTCAGCCAAAAATAAATAAATAAATAAAATAAATTTATTTAAAAAAATAATAGTAATTTACATGGGAAGAGGATCTGTACATGAGTAGATATATATAATGTTCAATTGAACCTGATTGTGCACACCCAGAACAAACACTATTCTGCTCATTACCCCAATTTAAAAAATTAAAACCACGAACAACAATTAATGAGACATAAAGTTATTGGGGTTTTCCCTGGCACATCCCATTCTAATTTACAACCTAGGAACACAACTTTCAGGAAGGCTCTGCTGCCCTAGTAACCAGACTTGGGAATGGAGAAATGCTGCCGCCTTGTGGCCGTTTCCCACAACAGCAGCTTTAAACACAGGGCTAAGGGTCACTTGAGATTCACAGTAATTGTAGGGCCGTAAATGACACGTGTCCTCAAAACATGTCCTGGGGTAGGTAATGGCCAAGAAAGTTCACAACACGGAAAATTTTTCAAGAAAACAATTTGAAGAGGTAAGTGTTACTCACTCGGTTGTTTTAAAAAAAGAAGAACATGGATAAAAGCTCAATATCAGGAATTATTGGTTGGATGCAAATCCAAACTACAAAAAGATTTCACCACCCAATATTCAAAATGCCATCCGTAAAAAGTCTACAAACAATGCATGCTGACGGGTTGGGGGAGAAATGCATACCCACTATGCTGTTGGTTGGATGTAAACTGGTAACAGCTAATCATGAGAACAGAACGGAGCTGCGTTTAAAAGGTAAAAATTGAGCTACCATATCATGCGGCCGATCCCCTAATGGGCCTATACCCTAAGAAGACCAGAATGGGAAAGGCACAGACAGGCAAACATGCCCTGCAGCAATATTTACAATAGCCAAGCCATGCAAGCAAACAAAATGTCCATCAACAGATAAATGGACAAAGAAGAAGCGGTATACGTACCGAATGGAATAGTAGCCTCGGGAAAAAAATGAACAATGCCGTTTTAAGGACTACACATGAGCCTAGAAATAATCATAGTACGTTACGTAAGTCAAAAGGGAATGACAAATATCCTATGATATCATTTATACGTGTTATCCTAGGATTGCTCCCAATGAACATATTTCCACAGAAAAACACACTCACAGACTGATAAAACAAACTAATGGTTAACCAAAATGAAAGGTGGGAGGATGGATAAATTAGGATTATGGGGGTAGCATACATATACTAACGTATGTTAAATGTATATAAACATATAACATATAAACGATATGAATTATATAATCACCAATACATATAAAATATATCATGACAAAACACCTACCAAATACCAAGGGAGGTCTACTCAACATTCTGTAATAACATACATGGTAACAGGATCCGAAGATGAACAGACATATGTATGAATCATTGACCAGATTCTGTACAGCCAGACAATCACAACACTCTAATCAAATTTCCTCCGATAAGAAATATAAATTAAATTTAAAAAACGAACATAAGTAAGGAGACATAAACTTCTGGGGGCTTGTCCCAGCACATTCCACTCTAATTTACAACCGAGGAACACGACGTCCAGGAAGACTCTGTTGCCCTAGTAACAAGAGTTGAGAACGTAATAATGCTGCCGCCTTGTGGCTGTTTCCCACAACAGCAGCTTTAAACACAGTGCTAATGGTCGCTTAATAGTCACGAGGACTGCGGGGCTGTAAATGATACCTGCCCTCAAAAAATGTCCTGGGGTAGGGAATAGGCAAGAAATTTCAACACATGACAAAGTTTTCAAGAAGTCAATATGAGAGGGAAGTTGTACTCACTCTTTAAAAAAAAAAGGAAAAGAAAAAAAAAGACACGCCTAAAGCTCAGTATAAGGAATTATTAGCTGCATGCAAATCCAACGTCCACAAAGGTTTCAGCTCACACCAGTCAAATGACCATCAGCAAAAAGTCTACAAACTATAAATGCTGAAGAGGTTTTAGGGAACTGTGTACCTTCTAGCTGCTGATGGGGTGTAAAGTGCTAACAGCACTAATGAAAACTGAATGCAGCTGCTTTAAAAGGTAAAAATTGAGCTACCGTATGATGCGGCAGGGCACCTTCTGGGCCTATAACCTAAGATCACCAGAATCGGAAAGACAGAGGCAGGCAAATGTGCACTGCAGCAATATTGAAAGAGCCAAGACATGGAAGCAAAAAAAAGCTCCACAAACAGATGAATGGACAAAGAAGAAGTGGTATATGTACAGAATGGAATATTAGCCACGAAAAAAAATAAAAGAATGGCATATGCAGCACCACGGATGAGCCTAGAGATAATCACACAACGTGAAGTAAGTCAGATTGCGAAAGACAAATGTTCTACGATATCACTTATGTTATCTGAAAATTCATAAAAATGAACATATTTCCATAGGGAAAGACAATCTCAGATGGAGAAGACAAACTTATGGTTAAGCCAAAGAAAAGGTGTGAGGAATGGACAAATTAGGATATTGGGGTTAACAAACATATACTAATACATATAAAATATATCATCCCCAAAGACCTATGGAATACCAAGAGTGGTCTATTCAACACTCTACAATAACCTACATGGAAAAGGACACAAAGATCAATAGATATATGTATATGTGTACATGAACAAGATTCTGTGCAGCTAGAACAAAAGACATTTTAAAATCCAATTTGCTCTGATAAAAATGAAAACTTAAAGACACAAACAAGAATTAAGGAGGCTAAAACTTATGGGGGTTTGTCCTGACACATTCCACTCTAATCTGCAACCTAAAAGCACAACTTGCAGCAAGGTTCTGTTTCCCTAGCAAGCAGAGTTGGCAACGTAGAAATGCTGCCACCTTAAGGCCGTTTCCTCAAACAGCAGCTTTAAATCCACTGCTAATGGTCACTAATATTCACAAGGACTGCAGGGCTGTAAATGACTCATGCCCTCAAAAACTGTCCTGGGGTAGGGAATGGCCAAAAAAATCCAAACGCGGCAAATTTTTCAAGAAGGAAATTTGAAGTTGTAAGTTTAGCTGAATCTTAAAAAAAAATGAAAAGGACATTGATCCACGCAAAACATCAGGAATTATTAGACGCATGCAAATCCAATCTACACAAACGTATCACCTCACACCAGTCAGAATGACCATCAGCAAAACGTCAACAAACAATAGATGTTGAAGAAGTTGTGGAGAATAGCGTAACCTCTCGGTCTAAGTGGGATGTAAACTGGTAACCGCCAATAATAGGAACAGAATGGCAGTGCGTTGAAAGGTAAAAATTGAGTCCCCATATGATCCGGAAGGCCCACTATTGGGCCTGTCACCTGTGAAAGCCAGCATCAAAAAGACACAGGATGGAACATCGTGTATTGCAGCAGTATTTACAATAGCCAAGACATGGAAGCAACAAAAATGTCCATCATCAGATGAATGGACGAAAAAGTGGTCCATGTACACAATGCAATATTAGACACAGAAAAGAATGAAACAATGCCGTTTGCAGCACCATAGACGAGGCTACAGACAATCACACAACTTGAAGTAAGTCAGAAAGCGAGAGACACATATCCTATGATATCACGTATAGGTCTTATGTAAAAATTGATAGGAATGAACCTATTTCCACAGAGAAGGACACTCACGTGTTCAGAAAACAAGCTTGTGCTTAACCAAACGGAAAGGTGTGAGGAATGTATAACGGAGGATATTGGGTTTAACAGACATATGCTAATACTTATAAAATATATAATCATCAGACATACCGAATACCAAGAGAGGTCTACACAACATTCTGTAATAATCTCTACGGAACAGGATCCAAACATGAAAAGATATATGAATCAATGAAAGACATTCTGTACACCTAGAACAAACACAACATTGCAATCAAATTTGCTCTGAGAAAAATGAAAATTAAACTGAGAATATCAACAACAAATAAGTAGACATAGTTTCTGGGGGTTTGTCCTGGCACATTCCACTCTACTTTACAACCTACAAACAGGACTTCCAGGAAGGCTGTGTTGCCCTAGTAACCAGAGTTGGGAATATAGAAATGCTGCCCCCTTGTGGCCGTTTCCTGCAACAGCAGCTTTAAATGCAGAACTAATGGTCATGTGATATTCACAATTACTACAGGGCTGTAAAGGACACCTGCCCTCAAAAAATGTCCTGGTGCAGGTAATGGCCACAGGAATTCAGAACATGGCAAATTTTTCAAGGAAACAATTTGAAGAGGTGAGTTTCTCTGTTTTACTTAAAAAAAAAACGTAGATGAAAGCTCAATATCGGGAATTATTAGACGCATGCAAATCCAACCTACAAAAAGGTATCACCACCCAACACTCAAAATGCCATCAGTAAAAAGTCTACAAACAATAAATTCTGAAGGGGTTTTAGAGAACTGTGTACCCTCTAGTTGCTGGTGGGATGTACACTGGTAACAGCCAGTAGTGAGAACAGAATGGAGGTGCGTTGAAAGGGAAAAATTTGAACTACCATATGATCTAGTAGGCCCACTGCTGGGCCTAATCCCTGAGAAGACCAGAATCCAAAAGACACAGGCTGGCAATCCTGCACTGCATCAATATTTAGCATTGCCAAGACTTGGAAGTAACCAAAATGTCCATCCACAGATGAATGCACAAAGAAGAAGTGGTCCATGTACACAATGCAATATTCGCCATGGAAAAGGATGAAACACTGCTCTTTGCAGCACCATAGATGAGCCTAGAGATAATCACAGAACATGAGGTAAGTCGGAAAGCAGCCGACAAATAACCTGTGATATCACTCCTAGCTGTTACCTAACAACTGACACGTATGAACATATTTCCACAGAGAAAGACTCTCACAGACTTAGAAAACAAACTATGGTTATCTAAAAGGAAAGGTGGGAGGAATGGATACATTAAGATTAGGGTTACCGTACGTATGCAAATACATATTAAACACACGTATCAAAAAGACCGACCATATACCAAGGGAGGTCTACTGAACGCTCTGTAATAATTTACACGGGGGCTTGCCTGGTGGCACCGTGGTTAAGAATCCACCTGCCAATGCAGGGGACACAGGTTCGATCCCTGGTTCGGGAAGGTCCCACATGCAGCAGAGCAACTAAGCCCGTGCACCACAACTAATGAGCCTACGCTCTGGAGCCCATGAGCCATAACTACTGAGCCCATGCGCCACAACTACTGAAGCCCACACGCCTAGAGCCCGTGCTCCGCAACAAGAGAAGCCACTGCAGTGAGAAGCCGGTGCACCGCAACGGAGAGTAGCCCCCGCTCACCGCAACTGGAGAAAGCCCACATGCAGCAACGAAGATCCAACTCAGCCAAAAATAAATAAATAAATAAAATAAATTTATTTAAAAAAATAATAGTAATTTACATGGGAAGAGGATCTGTACATGAGTAGATATATATAATGTTCAATTGAACCTGATTGTGCACACCCAGAACAAACACTATTCTGCTCATTACCCCAATTTAAAAAATTAAAACCACGAACAACAATTAATGAGACATAAAGTTATTGGGGTTTTCCCTGGCACATCCCATTCTAATTTACAACCTAGGAACACAACTTTCAGGAAGGCTCTGCTGCCCTAGTAACCAGACTTGGGAATGGAGAAATGCTGCCGCCTTGTGGCCGTTTCCCACAACAGCAGCTTTAAACACAGGGCTAAGGGTCACTTGAGATTCACAGTAATTGTAGGGCCGTAAATGACACGTGTCCTCAAAACATGTCCTGGGGTAGGTAATGGCCAAGAAAGTTCACAACACGGAAAATTTTTCAAGAAAACAATTTGAAGAGGTAAGTGTTACTCACTCGGTTGTTTTAAAAAAAGAAGAACATGGATAAAAGCTCAATATCAGGAATTATTGGTTGGATGCAAATCCAAACTACAAAAAGATTTCACCACCCAATATTCAAAATGCCATCCGTAAAAAGTCTACAAACAATGCATGCTGACGGGTTGGGGGAGAAATGCATACCCACTATGCTGTTGGTTGGATGTAAACTGGTAACAGCTAATCATGAGAACAGAACGGAGCTGCGTTTAAAAGGTAAAAATTGAGCTACCATATCATGCGGCCGATCCCCTAATGGGCCTATACCCTAAGAAGACCAGAATGGGAAAGGCACAGACAGGCAAACATGCCCTGCAGCAATATTTACAATAGCCAAGCCATGCAAGCAAACAAAATGTCCATCAACAGATAAATGGACAAAGAAGAAGTGGTATACGTACCGAATGGAATAGTAGCCTCGGGGAAAAAATGAACAATGCCGTTTTCAGGACTACACATGAGCCTAGAAATAATCATAGTACGTTACGTAAGTCAAAAGGGAATGACAAATATCCTATGATATCATTTATACGTGTTATCCTAAGATTGCTCCCAATGAACATATTTCCACAGAAAAACACACTCACAGACTGATAAAACAAACTAATGGTTAACCAAAATGAAAGGTGGGAGGATGGATAAATTAGGATTATGGGGGTAGCATACATATACTAACGTATTTTAAATGTATATAAACATATAACATATAAACGATATGAATTATATAATCACCAATACATATAAAATATATCATGACAAAACACCTACCAAATACCAAGGGAGGTCTACCCAACATTCTGTAATAACATACATGGTAACAGGATCCGAAGATGAACAGACATATGTATGAATCATTGACCAGATTCTGTACAGCCAGACAATCACAACACTCTAATCAAATTTCCTCCGATAAGAAATATAAATTAAATTTAAAAAACAAACATAAGTAAGGAGACATAAACTTCTGGGGGCTTGTCCCAGCACATTCCACTCTAATTTACAACCGAGGAACACGACGTCCAGGAAGACTCTGTTGCCCTAGTAACAAGAGTTGAGAACGTAATAATGCTGCCGCCTTGTGGCTGTTTCCCACAACAGCAGCTTTAAACACAGTGCTAATGGTCGCTTAATAGTCACGAGGACTGCGGGGCTGTAAATGATACCTGCCCTCAAAAAATGTCCTGGGGTAGGGAATAGGCAAGAAATTTCAACACATGACAAAGTTTTCAAGAAGTCAATATGAGAGGGAAGTTGTACTCACTCTTTAAAAAAAAAAGGAAACGAAAAAAAAAGACACGCCTAAAGCTCAGTATAAGGAATTATTAGCTGCATGCAAATCCAACGTCCACAAAGGTTTCAGCTCACACCAGTCAAATGACCATCAGCAAAAAGTCTACAAACTATAAATGCTGAAGAGGTTTTAGGGAACTGTGTACCTTCTAGCTGCTGATGGGGTGTAAAGTGCTAACAGCACTAATGAAAACTGAATGCAGCTGCTTTAAAAGGTAAAAATTGAGCTACCGTATGATGCGGCAGGGCACCTTCTGGGCCTATAACCTAAGACCACCAGAATCGGAAAGACAGAGGCAGGCAAATGTGCACTGCAGCAATATTGAAAGAGCCAAGACATGGAAGCAAAAAAAAGCTCCATAAACAGATGAATGGACAAAGAAGAAGTGGTATATGTACAGAATGGAATATTAGCCACGAAAAAAAATAAAAGAATGGCATATGCAGCACCACGGATGAGCCTAGAGATAATCACACAACGTGAAGTAAGTCAGATTGCGAAAGACAAATGTTCTACGATATCACTTATGTTATCTGAAAATTCATAAAAATGAACATATTTCCATAGGGAAAGACAATCTCAGATGGAGAAGACAAACTTATGGTTAAGCCAAAGAAAAGGTGTGAGGAATGGACAAATTAGGATATTGGGGTTAACAAACATATACTAATACATATAAAATATATCATCCCCAAAGACCTATGGAATACCAAGAGTGGTCTATTCAACACTCTACAATAACCTACATGGAAAAGGACACAAAGATCAATAGATATATGTATATGTGTACATGAACAAGATTCTGTGCAGCTAGAACAAAAGACATTTTAAAATCCAATTTGCTCTGATAAAAATGAAAACTTAAAGACACAAACAAGAATTAAGGAGGCTAAAACTTATGGGGGTTTGTCCTGACACATTCCACTCTAATCTGCAACCTAAAAGCACAACTTGCAGCAAGGTTCTGTTTCCCTAGCAAGCAGAGTTGGCAACGTAGAAATGCTGCCACCTTAAGGCCGTTTCCTCAAACAGCAGCTTTAAATCCACTGCTAATGGTCACTAATATTCACAAGGACTGCAGGGCTGTAAATGACTCATGCCCTCAAAAACTGTCCTGGGGTAGGGAATGGCCAAAAAAATCCAAACGCGGCAAATTTTTCAAGAAGGAAATTTGAAGTTGTAAGTTTAGCTGAATCTTAAAAAAAAATGAAAAGGACATTGATCCACGCAAAACATCAGGAATTATTAGACGCATGCAAATCCAATCTACACAAACGTATCACCTCACACCAGTCAGAATGACCATCAGCAAAACGTCAACAAACAATAGATGTTGAAGAAGTTGTGGAGAATAGCGTAACCTCTCGGTCTAAGTGGGATGTAAACTGGTAACCGCCAATAATAGGAACAGAATGGCAGTGCGTTGAAAGGTAAAAATTGAGTCCCCATATGATCCGGAAGGCCCACTATTGGGCCTGTCACCTGTGAAAGCCAGAATCAAAAAGACACAGGATGGAACATCGTGTATTGCAGCAGTATTTATAATAGCCAAGACACGGAAGCAACAAAAATGTCCATCATCAGATGAATGGACGAAAAAGTGGTCCATGTACACAATGCAATATTAGACACAGAAAAGAATGAAACAATGCCGTTTGCAGCACCATAGACGAGGCTACAGACAATCACACAACTTGAAGTAAGTCAGAAAGCGAGAGACACATATCCTATGATATCACGTATAGGTCTTATGTAAAAATTGATAGGAATGAACCTATTTCCACAGAGAAGGACACTCACGTGTTCAGAAAACAAGCTTGTGCTTAACCAAACGGAAAGGTGTGAGGAATGTATAACGGAGGATATTGGGTTTAACAGACATATGCTAATACTTATAAAATATATAATCATCAGACATACCGAATACCAAGAGAGGTCTACACAACATTCTGTAATAATCTCTACGGAACAGGATCCAAACATGAAAAGATATATGAATCAATGAAAGACATTCTGTACACCTAGAACAAACACAACATTGCAATCAAATTTGCTCTGAGAAAAATGAAAATTAAACTGAGAATATCAACAACAAATAAGTAGACATAGTTTCTGGGGGTTTGTCCTGGCACATTCCACTCTACTTTACAACCTACAAACAGGACTTCCAGGAAGGCTGTGTTGCCCTAGTAACCAGAGTTGGGAATATAGAAATGCTGCCCCCTTGTGGCCGTTTCCTGCAACAGCAGCTTTAAATGCAGAACTAATGGTCATGTGATATTCACAATTACTACAGGGCTGTAAAGGACACCTGCCCTCAAAAAATGTCCTGGTGCAGGTAATGGCCACAGGAATTCAGAACATGGCAAATTTTTCAAGGAAACAATTTGAAGAGGTGAGTTTCTCTGTTTTACTTAAAAAAAAAAACGTAGATGAAAGCTCAATATCGGGAATTATTAGACGCATGCAAATCCAACCTACAAAAAGGTATCACCACCCAACACTCAAAATGCCATCAGTAAAAAGTCTACAAACAATAAATTCTGAAGGGGTTTTAGAGAACTGTGTACCCTCTAGTTGCTGGTGGGATGTACACTGGTAACAGCCAGTAGTGAGAACAGAATGGAGGTGCGTTGAAAGGGAAAAATTTGAACTACCATATGATCTAGTAGGCCCACTGCTGGGCCTAATCCCTGAGAAGACCAGAATCCAAAAGACACAGGCTGGCAATCCTGCACTGCATCAATATTTAGCATTGCCAAGACTTGGAAGTAACCAAAATGTCCATCCACAGATGAATGCACAAAGAAGAAGTGGTCCATGTACACAATGCAATATTCGCCATGGAAAAGGATGAAACACTGCTCTTTGCAGCACCATAGATGAGCCTAGAGATAATCACAGAACATGAGGTAAGTCGGAAAGCAGCCGACAAATAACCTGTGATATCACTCCTAGCTGTTACCTAACAACTGACACGTATGAACATATTTCCACAGAGAAAGACTCTCACAGACTTAGAAAACAAACTATGGTTATCTAAAAGGAAAGGTGGGAGGAATGGATACATTAAGATTAGGGTTACCGTACGTATGCAAATACATATTAAACACACGTATCAAAAAGACCGACCATATACCAAGGGAGGTCTACTGAACGCTCTGTAATAATTTACACGGGGGCTTGCCTGGTGGCACCGTGGTTAAGAATCCACCTGCCAATGCAGGGGACACAGGTTCGATCCCTGGTTCGGGAAGGTCCCACATGCAGCAGAGCAACTAAGCCCGTGCACCACAACTAATGAGCCTACGCTCTGGAGCCCATGAGCCATAACTACTGAGCCCATGCGCCACAACTACTGAAGCCCACACGCCTAGAGCCCGTGCTCCGCAACAAGAGAAGCCACTGCAGTGAGAAGCCGGTGCACCGCAACGGAGAGTAGCCCCCGCTCACCGCAACTGGAGAAAGCCCACATGCAGCAACGAAGATCCAACTCAGCCAAAAATAAATAAATAAATAAAATAAATTTATTTAAAAAAATAATAGTAATTTACATGGGAAGAGGATCTGTACATGAGTAGATATATATAATGTTCAATTGAACCTGATTGTGCACACCCAGAACAAACACTATTCTGCTCATTACCCCAATTTAAAAAATTAAAACCACGAACAACAATTAATGAGACATAAAGTTATTGGGGTTTTCCCTGGCACATCCCATTCTAATTTACAACCTAGGAACACAACTTTCAGGAAGGCTCTGCTGCCCTAGTAACCAGACTTGGGAATGGAGAAATGCTGCCGCCTTGTGGCCGTTTCCCACAACAGCAGCTTTAAACACAGGGCTAAGGGTCACTTGAGATTCACAGTAATTGTAGGGCCGTAAATGACACGTGTCCTCAAAACATGTCCTGGGGTAGGTAATGGCCAAGAAAGTTCACAACACGGAAAATTTTTCAAGAAAACAATTTGAAGAGGTAAGTGTTACTCACTCGGTTGTTTTAAAAAAAGAAGAACATGGATAAAAGCTCAATATCAGGAATTATTGGTTGGATGCAAATCCAAACTACAAAAAGATTTCACCACCCAATATTCAAAATGCCATCCGTAAAAAGTCTACAAACAATGCATGCTGACGGGTTGGGGGAGAAATGCATACCCACTATGCTGTTGGTTGGATGTAAACTGGTAACAGCTAATCATGAGAACAGAACGGAGCTGCGTTTAAAAGGTAAAAATTGAGCTACCATATCATGCGGCCGATCCCCTAATGGGCCTATACCCTAAGAAGACCAGAATGGGAAAGGCACAGACAGGCAAACATGCCCTGCAGCAATATTTACAATAGCCAAGCCATGCAAGCAAACAAAATGTCCATCAACAGATAAATGGACAAAGAAGAAGTGGTATACGTACCGAATGGAATAGTAGCCTCGGGGAAAAAATGAACAATGCCGTTTTCAGGACTACACATGAGCCTAGAAATAATCATAGTACGTTACGTAAGTCAAAAGGGAATGACAAATATCCTATGATATCATTTATACGTGTTATCCTAAGATTGCTCCCAATGAACATATTTCCACAGAAAAACACACTCACAGACTGATAAAACAAACTAATGGTTAACCAAAATGAAAGGTGGGAGGATGGATAAATTAGGATTATGGGGGTAGCATACATATACTAACGTATTTTAAATGTATATAAACATATAACATATAAACGATATGAATTATATAATCACCAATACATATAAAATATATCATGACAAAACACCTACCAAATACCAAGGGAGGTCTACCCAACATTCTGTAATAACATACATGGTAACAGGATCCGAAGATGAACAGACATATGTATGAATCATTGACCAGATTCTGTACAGCCAGACAATCACAACACTCTAATCAAATTTCCTCCGATAAGAAATATAAATTAAATTTAAAAAACAAACATAAGTAAGGAGACATAAACTTCTGGGGGCTTGTCCCAGCACATTCCACTCTAATTTACAACCGAGGAACACGACGTCCAGGAAGACTCTGTTGCCCTAGTAACAAGAGTTGAGAACGTAATAATGCTGCCGCCTTGTGGCTGTTTCCCACAACAGCAGCTTTAAACACAGTGCTAATGGTCGCTTAATAGTCACGAGGACTGCGGGGCTGTAAATGATACCTGCCCTCAAAAAATGTCCTGGGGTAGGGAATAGGCAAGAAATTTCAACACATGACAAAGTTTTCAAGAAGTCAATATGAGAGGGAAGTTGTACTCACTCTTTAAAAAAAAAAGGAAACGAAAAAAAAAGACACGCCTAAAGCTCAGTATAAGGAATTATTAGCTGCATGCAAATCCAACGTCCACAAAGGTTTCAGCTCACACCAGTCAAATGACCATCAGCAAAAAGTCTACAAACTATAAATGCTGAAGAGGTTTTAGGGAACTGTGTACCTTCTAGCTGCTGATGGGGTGTAAAGTGCTAACAGCACTAATGAAAACTGAATGCAGCTGCTTTAAAAGGTAAAAATTGAGCTACCGTATGATGCGGCAGGGCACCTTCTGGGCCTATAACCTAAGACCACCAGAATCGGAAAGACAGAGGCAGGCAAATGTGCACTGCAGCAATATTGAAAGAGCCAAGACATGGAAGCAAAAAAAAGCTCCACAAACAGATGAATGGACAAAGAAGAAGTGGTATATGTACAGAATGGAATATTAGCCACGAAAAAAAATAAAAGAATGGCATATGCAGCACCACGGATGAGCCTAGAGATAATCACACAACGTGAAGTAAGTCAGATTGCGAAAGACAAATGTTCTACGATATCACTTATGTTATCTGAAAATTCATAAAAATGAACATATTTCCATAGGGAAAGACAATCTCAGATGGAGAAGACAAACTTATGGTTAAGCCAAAGAAAAGGTGTGAGGAATGGACAAATTAGGATATTGGGGTTAACAAACATATACTAATACATATAAAATATATCATCCCCAAAGACCTATGGAATACCAAGAGTGGTCTATTCAACACTCTACAATAACCTACATGGAAAAGGACACAAAGATCAATAGATATATGTATATGTGTACATGAACAAGATTCTGTGCAGCTAGAACAAAAGACATTTTAAAATCCAATTTGCTCTGATAAAAATGAAAACTTAAAGACACAAACAAGAATTAAGGAGGCTAAAACTTATGGGGGTTTGTCCTGACACATTCCACTCTAATCTGCAACCTAAAAGCACAACTTGCAGCAAGGTTCTGTTTCCCTAGCAAGCAGAGTTGGCAACGTAGAAATGCTGCCACCTTAAGGCCGTTTCCTCAAACAGCAGCTTTAAATCCACTGCTAATGGTCACTAATATTCACAAGGACTGCAGGGCTGTAAATGACTCATGCCCTCAAAAACTGTCCTGGGGTAGGGAATGGCCAAAAAAATCCAAACGCGGCAAATTTTTCAAGAAGGAAATTTGAAGTTGTAAGTTTAGCTGAATCTTAAAAAAAAATGAAAAGGACATTGATACACGCAAAACATCAGGAATTATTAGACGCATGCAAATCCAATCTACACAAACGTATCACCTCACACCAGTCAGAATGACCATCAGCAAAACGTCAACAAACAATAGATGTTGAAGAAGTTGTGGAGAATAGCGTAACCTCTCGGTCTAAGTGGGATGTAAACTGGTAACCGCCAATAATAGGAACAGAATGGCAGTGCGTTGAAAGGTAAAAATTGAGTCCCCATATGATCCGGAAGGCCCACTATTGGGCCTGTCACCTGTGAAAGCCAGCATCAAAAAGACACAGGATGGAACATCGTGTATTGCAGCAGTATTTACAATAGCCAAGACATGGAAGCAACAAAAATGTCCATCATCAGATGAATGGACGAAAAAGTGGTCCATGTACACAATGCAATATTAGACACAGAAAAGAATGAAACAATGCCGTTTGCAGCACCATAGACGAGGCTACAGACAATCACACAACTTGAAGTAAGTCAGAAAGCGAGAGACACATATCCTATGATATCACGTATAGGTCTTATGTAAAAATTGATAGGAATGAACCTATTTCCACAGAGAAGGACACTCACGTGTTCAGAAAACAAGCTTGTGCTTAACCAAACGGAAAGGTGTGAGGAATGTATAACGGAGGATATTGGGTTTAACAGACATATGCTAATACTTATAAAATATATAATCATCAGACATACCGAATACCAAGAGAGGTCTACACAACATTCTGTAATAATCTCTACGGAACAGGATCCAAACATGAAAAGATATATGAATCAATGAAAGACATTCTGTACACCTAGAACAAACACAACATTGCAATCAAATTTGCTCTGAGAAAAATGAAAATTAAACTGAGAATATCAACAACAAATAAGTAGACATAGTTTCTGGGGGTTTGTCCTGGCACATTCCACTCTACTTTACAACCTACAAACAGGACTTCCAGGAAGGCTGTGTTGCCCTAGTAACCAGAGTTGGGAATATAGAAATGCTGCCCCCTTGTGGCCGTTTCCTGCAACAGCAGCTTTAAATGCAGAACTAATGGTCATGTGATATTCACAATTACTACAGGGCTGTAAAGGACACCTGCCCTCAAAAAATGTCCTGGTGCAGGTAATGGCCACAGGAATTCAGAACATGGCAAATTTTTCAAGGAAACAATTTGAAGAGGTGAGTTTCTCTGTTTTACTTAAAAAAAAAAACGTAGATGAAAGCTCAATATCGGGAATTATTAGACGCATGCAAATCCAACCTACAAAAAGGTATCACCACCCAACACTCAAAATGCCATCAGTAAAAAGTCTACAAACAATAAATTCTGAAGGGGTTTTAGAGAACTGTGTACCCTCTAGTTGCTGGTGGGATGTACACTGGTAACAGCCAGTAGTGAGAACAGAATGGAGGTGCGTTGAAAGGGAAAAATTTGAACTACCATATGATCTAGTAGGCCCACTGCTGGGCCTAATCCCTGAGAAGACCAGAATCCAAAAGACACAGGCTGGCAATCCTGCACTGCATCAATATTTAGCATTGCCAAGACTTGGAAGTAACCAAAATGTCCATCCACAGATGAATGCACAAAGAAGAAGTGGTCCATGTACACAATGCAATATTCGCCATGGAAAAGGATGAAACACTGCTCTTTGCAGCACCATAGATGAGCCTAGAGATAATCACAGAACATGAGGTAAGTCGGAAAGCAGCCGACAAATAACCTGTGATATCACTCCTAGCTGTTACCTAACAACTGACACGTATGAACATATTTCCACAGAGAAAGACTCTCACAGACTTAGAAAACAAACTATGGTTATCTAAAAGGAAAGGTGGGAGGAATGGATACATTAAGATTAGGGTTACCGTACGTATGCAAATACATATTAAACACACGTATCAAAAAGACCGACCATATACCAAGGGAGGTCTACTGAACGCTCTGTAATAATTTACACGGGGGCTTGCCTGGTGGCACCGTGGTTAAGAATCCACCTGCCAATGCAGGGGACACAGGTTCGATCCCTGGTTCGGGAAGGTCCCACATGCAGCAGAGCAACTAAGCCCGTGCACCACAACTAATGAGCCTACGCTCTGGAGCCCATGAGCCATAACTACTGAGCCCATGCGCCACAACTACTGAAGCCCACACGCCTAGAGCCCGTGCTCCGCAACAAGAGAAGCCACTGCAGTGAGAAGCCGGTGCACCGCAACGGAGAGTAGCCCCCGCTCACCGCAACTGGAGAAAGCCCACATGCAGCAACGAAGATCCAACTCAGCCAAAAATAAATAAATAAATAAAATAAATTTATTTAAAAAAATAATAGTAATTTACATGGGAAGAGGATCTGTACATGAGTAGATATATATAATGTTCAATTGAACCTGATTGTGCACACCCAGAACAAACACTATTCTGCTCATTACCCCAATTTAAAAAATTAAAACCACGAACAACAATTAATGAGACATAAAGTTATTGGGGTTTTCCCTGGCACATCCCATTCTAATTTACAACCTAGGAACACAACTTTCAGGAAGGCTCTGCTGCCCTAGTAACCAGACTTGGGAATGGAGAAATGCTGCCGCCTTGTGGCCGTTTCCCACAACAGCAGCTTTAAACACAGGGCTAAGGGTCACTTGAGATTCACAGTAATTGTAGGGCCGTAAATGACACGTGTCCTCAAAACATGTCCTGGGGTAGGTAATGGCCAAGAAAGTTCACAACACGGAAAATTTTTCAAGAAAACAATTTGAAGAGGTAAGTGTTACTCACTCGGTTGTTTTAAAAAAAGAAGAACATGGATAAAAGCTCAATATCAGGAATTATTGGTTGGATGCAAATCCAAACTACAAAAAGATTTCACCACCCAATATTCAAAATGCCATCCGTAAAAAGTCTACAAACAATGCATGCTGACGGGTTGGGGGAGAAATGCATACCCACTATGCTGTTGGTTGGATGTAAACTGGTAACAGCTAATCATGAGAACAGAACGGAGCTGCGTTTAAAAGGTAAAAATTGAGCTACCATATCATGCGGCCGATCCCCTAATGGGCCTATACCCTAAGAAGACCAGAATGGGAAAGGCACAGACAGGCAAACATGCCCTGCAGCAATATTTACAATAGCCAAGCCATGCAAGCAAACAAAATGTCCATCAACAGATAAATGGACAAAGAAGAAGTGGTATACGTACCGAATGGAATAGTAGCCTCGGGGAAAAAATGAACAATGCCGTTTTCAGGACTACACATGAGCCTAGAAATAATCATAGTACGTTACGTAAGTCAAAAGGGAATGACAAATATCCTATGATATCATTTATACGTGTTATCCTAAGATTGCTCCCAATGAACATATTTCCACAGAAAAACACACTCACAGACTGATAAAACAAACTAATGGTTAACCAAAATGAAAGGTGGGAGGATGGATAAATTAGGATTATGGGGGTAGCATACATATACTAACGTATTTTAAATGTATATAAACATATAACATATAAACGATATGAATTATATAATCACCAATACATATAAAATATATCATGACAAAACACCTACCAAATACCAAGGGAGGTCTACCCAACATTCTGTAATAACATACATGGTAACAGGATCCGAAGATGAACAGACATATGTATGAATCATTGACCAGATTCTGTACAGCCAGACAATCACAACACTCTAATCAAATTTCCTCCGATAAGAAATATAAATTAAATTTAAAAAACAAACATAAGTAAGGAGACATAAACTTCTGGGGGCTTGTCCCAGCACATTCCACTCTAATTTACAACCGAGGAACACGACGTCCAGGAAGACTCTGTTGCCCTAGTAACAAGAGTTGAGAACGTAGTAATGCTGCCGCCTTGTGGCTGTTTCCCACAACAGCAGCTTTAAACACAGTGCTAATGGTCGCTTAATAGTCACGAGGACTGCGGGGCTGTAAATGATACCTGCCCTCAAAAAATGTCCTGGGGTAGGGAATAGGCAAGAAATTTCAACACATGACAAAGTTTTCAAGAAGTCAATATGAGAGGGAAGTTGTACTCACTCTTTAAAAAAAAAAGGAAACGAAAAAAAAAGACACGCCTAAAGCTCAGTATAAGGAATTATTAGCTGCATGCAAATCCAACGTCCACAAAGGTTTCAGCTCACACCAGTCAAATGACCATCAGCAAAAAGTCTACAAACTATAAATGCTGAAGAGGTTTTAGGGAACTGTGTACCTTCTAGCTGCTGATGGGGTGTAAAGTGCTAACAGCACTAATGAAAACTGAATGCAGCTGCTTTAAAAGGTAAAAATTGAGCTACCGTATGATGCGGCAGGGCACCTTCTGGGCCTATAACCTAAGACCACCAGAATCGGAAAGACAGAGGCAGGCAAATGTGCACTGCAGCAATATTGAAAGAGCCAAGACATGGAAGCAAAAAAAAGCTCCATAAACAGATGAATGGACAAAGAAGAAGTGGTATATGTACAGAATGGAATATTAGCCACGAAAAAAAATAAAAGAATGGCATATGCAGCACCACGGATGAGCCTAGAGATAATCACACAACGTGAAGTAAGTCAGATTGCGAAAGACAAATGTTCTACGATATCACTTATGTTATCTGAAAATTCATAAAAATGAACATATTTCCATAGGGAAAGACAATCTCAGATGGAGAAGACAAACTTATGGTTAAGCCAAAGAAAAGGTGTGAGGAATGGACAAATTAGGATATTGGGGTTAACAAACATATACTAATACATATAAAATATATCATCCCCAAAGACCTATGGAATACCAAGAGTGGTCTATTCAACACTCTACAATAACCTACATGGAAAAGGACACAAAGATCAATAGATATATGTATATGTGTACATGAACAAGATTCTGTGCAGCTAGAACAAAAGACATTTTAAAATCCAATTTGCTCTGATAAAAATGAAAACTTAAAGACACAAACAAGAATTAAGGAGGCTAAAACTTATGGGGGTTTGTCCTGACACATTCCACTCTAATCTGCAACCTAAAAGCACAACTTGCAGCAAGGTTCTGTTTCCCTAGCAAGCAGAGTTGGCAACGTAGAAATGCTGCCACCTTAAGGCCGTTTCCTCAAACAGCAGCTTTAAATCCACTGCTAATGGTCACTAATATTCACAAGGACTGCAGGGCTGTAAATGACTCATGCCCTCAAAAACTGTCCTGGGGTAGGGAATGGCCAAAAAAATCCAAACGCGGCAAATTTTTCAAGAAGGAAATTTGAAGTTGTAAGTTTAGCTGAATCTTAAAAAAAAATGAAAAGGACATTGATCCACGCAAAACATCAGGAATTATTAGACGCATGCAAATCCAATCTACACAAACGTATCACCTCACACCAGTCAGAATGACCATCAGCAAAACGTCAACAAACAATAGATGTTGAAGAAGTTGTGGAGAATAGCGTAACCTCTCGGTCTAAGTGGGATGTAAACTGGTAACCGCCAATAATAGGAACAGAATGGCAGTGCGTTGAAAGGTAAAAATTGAGTCCCCATATGATCCGGAAGGCCCACTATTGGGCCTGTCACCTGTGAAAGCCAGCATCAAAAAGACACAGGATGGAACATCGTGTATTGCAGCAGTATTTACAATAGCCAAGACACGGAAGCAACAAAAATGTCCATCATCAGATGAATGGACGAAAAAGTGGTCCATGTACACAATGCAATATTAGACACAGAAAAGAATGAAACAATGCCGTTTGCAGCACCATAGACGAGGCTACAGACAATCACACAACTTGAAGTAAGTCAGAAAGCGAGAGACACATATCCTATGATATCACGTATAGGTCTTATGTAAAAATTGATAGGAATGAACCTATTTCCACAGAGAAGGACACTCACGTGTTCAGAAAACAAGCTTGTGCTTAACCAAACGGAAAGGTGTGAGGAATGTATAACGGAGGATATTGGGTTTAACAGACATATGCTAATACTTATAAAATATATAATCATCAGACATACCGAATACCAAGAGAGGTCTACACAACATTCTGTAATAATCTCTACGGAACAGGATCCAAACATGAAAAGATATATGAATCAATGAAAGACATTCTGTACACCTAGAACAAACACAACATTGCAATCAAATTTGCTCTGAGAAAAATGAAAATTAAACTGAGAATATCAACAACAAATAAGTAGACATAGTTTCTGGGGGTTTGTCCTGGCACATTCCACTCTACTTTACAACCTACAAACAGGACTTCCAGGAAGGCTGTGTTGCCCTAGTAACCAGAGTTGGGAATATAGAAATGCTGCCCCCTTGTGGCCGTTTCCTGCAACAGCAGCTTTAAATGCAGAACTAATGGTCATGTGATATTCACAATTACTACAGGGCTGTAAAGGACACCTGCCCTCAAAAAATGTCCTGGTGCAGGTAATGGCCACAGGAATTCAGAACATGGCAAATTTTTCAAGGAAACAATTTGAAGAGGTGAGTTTCTCTGTTTTACTTAAAAAAAAAAACGTAGATGAAAGCTCAATATCGGGAATTATTAGACGCATGCAAATCCAACCTACAAAAAGGTATCACCACCCAACACTCAAAATGCCATCAGTAAAAAGTCTACAAACAATAAATTCTGAAGGGGTTTTAGAGAACTGTGTACCCTCTAGTTGCTGGTGGGATGTACACTGGTAACAGCCAGTAGTGAGAACAGAATGGAGGTGCGTTGAAAGGGAAAAATTTGAACTACCATATGATCTAGTAGGCCCACTGCTGGGCCTAATCCCTGAGAAGACCAGAATCCAAAAGACACAGGCTGGCAATCCTGCACTGCATCAATATTTAGCATTGCCAAGACTTGGAAGTAACCAAAATGTCCATCCACAGATGAATGCACAAAGAAGAAGTGGTCCATGTACACAATGCAATATTCGCCATGGAAAAGGATGAAACACTGCTCTTTGCAGCACCATAGATGAGCCTAGAGATAATCACAGAACATGAGGTAAGTCGGAAAGCAGCCGACAAATAACCTGTGATATCACTCCTAGCTGTTACCTAACAACTGACACGTATGAACATATTTCCACAGAGAAAGACTCTCACAGACTTAGAAAACAAACTATGGTTATCTAAAAGGAAAGGTGGGAGGAATGGATACATTAAGATTAGGGTTACCGTACGTATGCAAATACATATTAAACACACGTATCAAAAAGACCGACCATATACCAAGGGAGGTCTACTGAACGCTCTGTAATAATTTACACGGGGGCTTGCCTGGTGGCACCGTGGTTAAGAATCCACCTGCCAATGCAGGGGACACAGGTTCGATCCCTGGTTCGGGAAGGTCCCACATGCAGCAGAGCAACTAAGCCCGTGCACCACAACTAATGAGCCTACGCTCTGGAGCCCATGAGCCATAACTACTGAGCCCATGCGCCACAACTACTGAAGCCCACACGCCTAGAGCCCGTGCTCCGCAACAAGAGAAGCCACTGCAGTGAGAAGCCGGTGCACCGCAACGGAGAGTAGCCCCCGCTCACCGCAACTGGAGAAAGCCCACATGCAGCAACGAAGATCCAACTCAGCCAAAAATAAATAAATAAATAAAATAAATTTATTTAAAAAAATAATAGTAATTTACATGGGAAGAGGATCTGTACATGAGTAGATATATATAATGTTCAATTGAACCTGATTGTGCACACCCAGAACAAACACTATTCTGCTCATTACCCCAATTTAAAAAATTAAAACCACGAACAACAATTAATGAGACATAAAGTTATTGGGGTTTTCCCTGGCACATCCCATTCTAATTTACAACCTAGGAACACAACTTTCAGGAAGGCTCTGCTGCCCTAGTAACCAGACTTGGGAATGGAGAAATGCTGCCGCCTTGTGGCCGTTTCCCACAACAGCAGCTTTAAACACAGGGCTAAGGGTCACTTGAGATTCACAGTAATTGTAGGGCCGTAAATGACACGTGTCCTCAAAACATGTCCTGGGGTAGGTAATGGCCAAGAAAGTTCACAACACGGAAAATTTTTCAAGAAAACAATTTGAAGAGGTAAGTGTTACTCACTCGGTTGTTTTAAAAAAAGAAGAACATGGATAAAAGCTCAATATCAGGAATTATTGGTTGGATGCAAATCCAAACTACAAAAAGATTTCACCACCCAATATTCAAAATGCCATCCGTAAAAAGTCTACAAACAATGCATGCTGACGGGTTGGGGGAGAAATGCATACCCACTATGCTGTTGGTTGGATGTAAACTGGTAACAGCTAATCATGAGAACAGAACGGAGCTGCGTTTAAAAGGTAAAAATTGAGCTACCATATCATGCGGCCGATCCCCTAATGGGCCTATACCCTAAGAAGACCAGAATGGGAAAGGCACAGACAGGCAAACATGCCCTGCAGCAATATTTACAATAGCCAAGCCATGCAAGCAAACAAAATGTCCATCAACAGATAAATGGACAAAGAAGAAGTGGTATACGTACCGAATGGAATAGTAGCCTCGGGGAAAAAATGAACAATGCCGTTTTCAGGACTACACATGAGCCTAGAAATAATCATAGTACGTTACGTAAGTCAAAAGGGAATGACAAATATCCTATGATATCATTTATACGTGTTATCCTAAGATTGCTCCCAATGAACATATTTCCACAGAAAAACACACTCACAGACTGATAAAACAAACTAATGGTTAACCAAAATGAAAGGTGGGAGGATGGATAAATTAGGATTATGGGGGTAGCATACATATACTAACGTATTTTAAATGTATATAAACATATAACATATAAACGATATGAATTATATAATCACCAATACATATAAAATATATCATGACAAAACACCTACCAAATACCAAGGGAGGTCTACCCAACATTCTGTAATAACATACATGGTAACAGGATCCGAAGATGAACAGACATATGTATGAATCATTGACCAGATTCTGTACAGCCAGACAATCACAACACTCTAATCAAATTTCCTCCGATAAGAAATATAAATTAAATTTAAAAAACAAACATAAGTAAGGAGACATAAACTTCTGGGGGCTTGTCCCAGCACATTCCACTCTAATTTACAACCGAGGAACACGACGTCCAGGAAGACTCTGTTGCCCTAGTAACAAGAGTTGAGAACGTAATAATGCTGCCGCCTTGTGGCTGTTTCCCACAACAGCAGCTTTAAACACAGTGCTAATGGTCGCTTAATAGTCACGAGGACTGCGGGGCTGTAAATGATACCTGCCCTCAAAAAATGTCCTGGGGTAGGGAATAGGCAAGAAATTTCAACACATGACAAAGTTTTCAAGAAGTCAATATGAGAGGGAAGTTGTACTCACTCTTTAAAAAAAAAAGGAAACGAAAAAAAAAGACACGCCTAAAGCTCAGTATAAGGAATTATTAGCTGCATGCAAATCCAACGTCCACAAAGGTTTCAGCTCACACCAGTCAAATGACCATCAGCAAAAAGTCTACAAACTATAAATGCTGAAGAGGTTTTAGGGAACTGTGTACCTTCTAGCTGCTGATGGGGTGTAAAGTGCTAACAGCACTAATGAAAACTGAATGCAGCTGCTTTAAAAGGTAAAAATTGAGCTACCGTATGATGCGGCAGGGCACCTTCTGGGCCTATAACCTAAGACCACCAGAATCGGAAAGACAGAGGCAGGCAAATGTGCACTGCAGCAATATTGAAAGAGCCAAGACATGGAAGCAAAAAAAAGCTCCATAAACAGATGAATGGACAAAGAAGAAGTGGTATATGTACAGAATGGAATATTAGCCACGAAAAAAAATAAAAGAATGGCATATGCAGCACCACGGATGAGCCTAGAGATAATCACACAACGTGAAGTAAGTCAGATTGCGAAAGACAAATGTTCTACGATATCACTTATGTTATCTGAAAATTCATAAAAATGAACATATTTCCATAGGGAAAGACAATCTCAGATGGAGAAGACAAACTTATGGTTAAGCCAAAGAAAAGGTGTGAGGAATGGACAAATTAGGATATTGGGGTTAACAAACATATACTAATACATATAAAATATATCATCCCCAAAGACCTATGGAATACCAAGAGTGGTCTATTCAACACTCTACAATAACCTACATGGAAAAGGACACAAAGATCAATAGATATATGTATATGTGTACATGAACAAGATTCTGTGCAGCTAGAACAAAAGACATTTTAAAATCCAATTTGCTCTGATAAAAATGAAAACTTAAAGACACAAACAAGAATTAAGGAGGCTAAAACTTATGGGGGTTTGTCCTGACACATTCCACTCTAATCTGCAACCTAAAAGCACAACTTGCAGCAAGGTTCTGTTTCCCTAGCAAGCAGAGTTGGCAATGTAGAAATGCTGCCACCTTAAGGCCGTTTCCTCAAACAGCAGCTTTAAATCCACTGCTAATGGTCACTAATATTCACAAGGACTGCAGGGCTGTAAATGACTCATGCCCTCAAAAACTGTCCTGGGGTAGGGAATGGCCAAAAAAATCCAAACGCGGCAAATTTTTCAAGAAGGAAATTTGAAGTTGTAAGTTTAGCTGAATCTTAAAAAAAAATGAAAAGGACATTGATCCACGCAAAACATCAGGAATTATTAGACGCATGCAAATCCAATCTACACAAACGTATCACCTCACACCAGTCAGAATGACCATCAGCAAAACGTCAACAAACAATAGATGTTGAAGAAGTTGTGGAGAATAGCGTAACCTCTCGGTCTAAGTGGGATGTAAACTGGTAACCGCCAATAATAGGAACAGAATGGCAGTGCGTTGAAAGGTAAAAATTGAGTCCCCATATGATCCGGAAGGCCCACTATTGGGCCTGTCACCTGTGAAAGCCAGCATCAAAAAGACACAGGATGGAACATCGTGTATTGCAGCAGTATTTACAATAGCCAAGACACGGAAGCAACAAAAATGTCCATCATCAGATGAATGGACGAAAAAGTGGTCCATGTACACAATGCAATATTAGACACAGAAAAGAATGAAACAATGCCGTTTGCAGCACCATAGACGAGGCTACAGACAATCACACAACTTGAAGTAAGTCAGAAAGCGAGAGACACATATCCTATGATATCACGTATAGGTCTTATGTAAAAATTGATAGGAATGAACCTATTTCCACAGAGAAGGACACTCACGTGTTCAGAAAACAAGCTTGTGCTTAACCAAACGGAAAGGTGTGAGGAATGTATAACGGAGGATATTGGGTTTAACAGACATATGCTAATACTTATAAAATATATAATCATCAGACATACCGAATACCAAGAGAGGTCTACACAACATTCTGTAATAATCTCTACGGAACAGGATCCAAACATGAAAAGATATATGAATCAATGAAAGACATTCTGTACACCTAGAACAAACACAACATTGCAATCAAATTTGCTCTGAGAAAAATGAAAATTAAACTGAGAATATCAACAACAAATAAGTAGACATAGTTTCTGGGGGTTTGTCCTGGCACATTCCACTCTACTTTACAACCTACAAACAGGACTTCCAGGAAGGCTGTGTTGCCCTAGTAACCAGAGTTGGGAATATAGAAATGCTGCCCCCTTGTGGCCGTTTCCTGCAACAGCAGCTTTAAATGCAGAACTAATGGTCATGTGATATTCACAATTACTACAGGGCTGTAAAGGACACCTGCCCTCAAAAAATGTCCTGGTGCAGGTAATGGCCACAGGAATTCAGAACATGGCAAATTTTTCAAGGAAACAATTTGAAGAGGTGAGTTTCTCTGTTTTACTTAAAAAAAAAAACGTAGATGAAAGCTCAATATCGGGAATTATTAGACGCATGCAAATCCAACCTACAAAAAGGTATCACCACCCAACACTCAAAATGCCATCAGTAAAAAGTCTACAAACAATAAATTCTGAAGGGGTTTTAGAGAACTGTGTACCCTCTAGTTGCTGGTGGGATGTACACTGGTAACAGCCAGTAGTGAGAACAGAATGGAGGTGCGTTGAAAGGGAAAAATTTGAACTACCATATGATCTAGTAGGCCCACTGCTGGGCCTAATCCCTGAGAAGACCAGAATCCAAAAGACACAGGCTGGCAATCCTGCACTGCATCAATATTTAGCATTGCCAAGACTTGGAAGTAACCAAAATGTCCATCCACAGATGAATGCACAAAGAAGAAGTGGTCCATGTACACAATGCAATATTCGCCATGGAAAAGGATGAAACACTGCTCTTTGCAGCACCATAGATGAGCCTAGAGATAATCACAGAACATGAGGTAAGTCGGAAAGCAGCCGACAAATAACCTGTGATATCACTCCTAGCTGTTACCTAACAACTGACACGTATGAACATATTTCCACAGAGAAAGACTCTCACAGACTTAGAAAACAAACTATGGTTATCTAAAAGGAAAGGTGGGAGGAATGGATACATTAAGATTAGGGTTACCGTACGTATGCAAATACATATTAAACACACGTATCAAAAAGACCGACCATATACCAAGGGAGGTCTACTGAACGCTCTGTAATAATTTACACGGGGGCTTGCCTGGTGGCACCGTGGTTAAGAATCCACCTGCCAATGCAGGGGACACAGGTTCGATCCCTGGTTCGGGAAGGTCCCACATGCAGCAGAGCAACTAAGCCCGTGCACCACAACTAATGAGCCTACGCTCTGGAGCCCATGAGCCATAACTACTGAGCCCATGCGCCACAACTACTGAAGCCCACACGCCTAGAGCCCGTGCTCCGCAACAAGAGAAGCCACTGCAGTGAGAAGCCGGTGCACCGCAACGGAGAGTAGCCCCCGCTCACCGCAACTGGAGAAAGCCCACATGCAGCAACGAAGATCCAACTCAGCCAAAAATAAATAAATAAATAAAATAAATTTATTTAAAAAAATAATAGTAATTTACATGGGAAGAGGATCTGTACATGAGTAGATATATATAATGTTCAATTGAACCTGATTGTGCACACCCAGAACAAACACTATTCTGCTCATTACCCCAATTTAAAAAATTAAAACCACGAACAACAATTAATGAGACATAAAGTTATTGGGGTTTTCCCTGGCACATCCCATTCTAATTTACAACCTAGGAACACAACTTTCAGGAAGGCTCTGCTGCCCTAGTAACCAGACTTGGGAATGGAGAAATGCTGCCGCCTTGTGGCCGTTTCCCACAACAGCAGCTTTAAACACAGGGCTAAGGGTCACTTGAGATTCACAGTAATTGTAGGGCCGTAAATGACACGTGTCCTCAAAACATGTCCTGGGGTAGGTAATGGCCAAGAAAGTTCACAACACGGAAAATTTTTCAAGAAAACAATTTGAAGAGGTAAGTGTTACTCACTCGGTTGTTTTAAAAAAAGAAGAACATGGATAAAAGCTCAATATCAGGAATTATTGGTTGGATGCAAATCCAAACTACAAAAAGATTTCACCACCCAATATTCAAAATGCCATCCGTAAAAAGTCTACAAACAATGCATGCTGACGGGTTGGGGGAGAAATGCATACCCACTATGCTGTTGGTTGGATGTAAACTGGTAACAGCTAATCATGAGAACAGAACGGAGCTGCGTTTAAAAGGTAAAAATTGAGCTACCATATCATGCGGCCGATCCCCTAATGGGCCTATACCCTAAGAAGACCAGAATGGGAAAGGCACAGACAGGCAAACATGCCCTGCAGCAATATTTACAATAGCCAAGCCATGCAAGCAAACAAAATGTCCATCAACAGATAAATGGACAAAGAAGAAGTGGTATACGTACCGAATGGAATAGTAGCCTCGGGGAAAAAATGAACAATGCCGTTTTCAGGACTACACATGAGCCTAGAAATAATCATAGTACGTTACGTAAGTCAAAAGGGAATGACAAATATCCTATGATATCATTTATACGTGTTATCCTAAGATTGCTCCCAATGAACATATTTCCACAGAAAAACACACTCACAGACTGATAAAACAAACTAATGGTTAACCAAAATGAAAGGTGGGAGGATGGATAAATTAGGATTATGGGGGTAGCATACATATACTAACGTATTTTAAATGTATATAAACATATAACATATAAACGATATGAATTATATAATCACCAATACATATAAAATATATCATGACAAAACACCTACCAAATACCAAGGGAGGTCTACCCAACATTCTGTAATAACATACATGGTAACAGGATCCGAAGATGAACAGACATATGTATGAATCATTGACCAGATTCTGTACAGCCAGACAATCACAACACTCTAATCAAATTTCCTCCGATAAGAAATATAAATTAAATTTAAAAAACAAACATAAGTAAGGAGACATAAACTTCTGGGGGCTTGTCCCAGCACATTCCACTCTAATTTACAACCGAGGAACACGACGTCCAGGAAGACTCTGTTGCCCTAGTAACAAGAGTTGAGAACGTAATAATGCTGCCGCCTTGTGGCTGTTTCCCACAACAGCAGCTTTAAACACAGTGCTAATGGTCGCTTAATAGTCACGAGGACTGCGGGGCTGTAAATGATACCTGCCCTCAAAAAATGTCCTGGGGTAGGGAATAGGCAAGAAATTTCAACACATGACAAAGTTTTCAAGAAGTCAATATGAGAGGGAAGTTGTACTCACTCTTTAAAAAAAAAAGGAAACGAAAAAAAAAGACACGCCTAAAGCTCAGTATAAGGAATTATTAGCTGCATGCAAATCCAACGTCCACAAAGGTTTCAGCTCACACCAGTCAAATGACCATCAGCAAAAAGTCTACAAACTATAAATGCTGAAGAGGTTTTAGGGAACTGTGTACCTTCTAGCTGCTGATGGGGTGTAAAGTGCTAACAGCACTAATGAAAACTGAATGCAGCTGCTTTAAAAGGTAAAAATTGAGCTACCGTATGATGCGGCAGGGCACCTTCTGGGCCTATAACCTAAGACCACCAGAATCGGAAAGACAGAGGCAGGCAAATGTGCACTGCAGCAATATTGAAAGAGCCAAGACATGGAAGCAAAAAAAAGCTCCATAAACAGATGAATGGACAAAGAAGAAGTGGTATATGTACAGAATGGAATATTAGCCACGAAAAAAAATAAAAGAATGGCATATGCAGCACCACGGATGAGCCTAGAGATAATCACACAACGTGAAGTAAGTCAGATTGCGAAAGACAAATGTTCTACGATATCACTTATGTTATCTGAAAATTCATAAAAATGAACATATTTCCATAGGGAAAGACAATCTCAGATGGAGAAGACAAACTTATGGTTAAGCCAAAGAAAAGGTGTGAGGAATGGACAAATTAGGATATTGGGGTTAACAAACATATACTAATACATATAAAATATATCATCCCCAAAGACCTATGGAATACCAAGAGTGGTCTATTCAACACTCTACAATAACCTACATGGAAAAGGACACAAAGATCAATAGATATATGTATATGTGTACATGAACAAGATTCTGTGCAGCTAGAACAAAAGACATTTTAAAATCCAATTTGCTCTGATAAAAATGAAAACTTAAAGACACAAACAAGAATTAAGGAGGCTAAAACTTATGGGGGTTTGTCCTGACACATTCCACTCTAATCTGCAACCTAAAAGCACAACTTGCAGCAAGGTTCTGTTTCCCTAGCAAGCAGAGTTGGCAACGTAGAAATGCTGCCACCTTAAGGCCGTTTCCTCAAACAGCAGCTTTAAATCCACTGCTAATGGTCACTAATATTCACAAGGACTGCAGGGCTGTAAATGACTCATGCCCTCAAAAACTGTCCTGGGGTAGGGAATGGCCAAAAAAATCCAAACGCGGCAAATTTTTCAAGAAGGAAATTTGAAGTTGTAAGTTTAGCTGAATCTTAAAAAAAAATGAAAAGGACATTGATCCACGCAAAACATCAGGAATTATTAGACGCATGCAAATCCAATCTACACAAACGTATCACCTCACACCAGTCAGAATGACCATCAGCAAAACGTCAACAAACAATAGATGTTGAAGAAGTTGTGGAGAATAGCGTAACCTCTCGGTCTAAGTGGGATGTAAACTGGTAACCGCCAATAATAGGAACAGAATGGCAGTGCGTTGAAAGGTAAAAATTGAGTCCCCATATGATCCGGAAGGCCCACTATTGGGCCTGTCACCTGTGAAAGCCAGCATCAAAAAGACACAGGATGGAACATCGTGTATTGCAGCAGTATTTACAATAGCCAAGACACGGAAGCAACAAAAATGTCCATCATCAGATGAATGGACGAAAAAGTGGTCCATGTACACAATGCAATATTAGACACAGAAAAGAATGAAACAATGCCGTTTGCAGCACCATAGACGAGGCTACAGACAATCACACAACTTGAAGTAAGTCAGAAAGCGAGAGACACATATCCTATGATATCACGTATAGGTCTTACGTAAAAATTGATAGGAATGAACCTATTTCCACAGAGAAGGACACTCACGTGTTCAGAAAACAAGCTTGTGCTTAACCAAACGGAAAGGTGTGAGGAATGTATAACGGAGGATATTGGGTTTAACAGACATATGCTAATACTTATAAAATATATAATCATCAGACATACCGAATACCAAGAGAGGTCTACACAACATTCTGTAATAATCTCTACGGAACAGGATCCAAACATGAAAAGATATATGAATCAATGAAAGACATTCTGTACACCTAGAACAAACACAACATTGCAATCAAATTTGCTCTGAGAAAAATGAAAATTAAACTGAGAATATCAACAACAAATAAGTAGACATAGTTTCTGGGGGTTTGTCCTGGCACATTCCACTCTACTTTACAACCTACAAACAGGACTTCCAGGAAGGCTGTGTTGCCCTAGTAACCAGAGTTGGGAATATAGAAATGCTGCCCCCTTGTGGCCGTTTCCTGCAACAGCAGCTTTAAATGCAGAACTAATGGTCATGTGATATTCACAATTACTACAGGGCTGTAAAGGACACCTGCCCTCAAAAAATGTCCTGGTGCAGGTAATGGCCACAGGAATTCAGAACATGGCAAATTTTTCAAGGAAACAATTTGAAGAGGTGAGTTTCTCTGTTTTACTTAAAAAAAAAAACGTAGATGAAAGCTCAATATCGGGAATTATTAGACGCATGCAAATCCAACCTACAAAAAGGTATCACCACCCAACACTCAAAATGCCATCAGTAAAAAGTCTACAAACAATAAATTCTGAAGGGGTTTTAGAGAACTGTGTACCCTCTAGTTGCTGGTGGGATGTACACTGGTAACAGCCAGTAGTGAGAACAGAATGGAGGTGCGTTGAAAGGGAAAAATTTGAACTACCATATGATCTAGTAGGCCCACTGCTGGGCCTAATCCCTGAGAAGACCAGAATCCAAAAGACACAGGCTGGCAATCCTGCACTGCATCAATATTTAGCATTGCCAAGACTTGGAAGTAACCAAAATGTCCATCCACAGATGAATGCACAAAGAAGAAGTGGTCCATGTACACAATGCAATATTCGCCATGGAAAAGGATGAAACACTGCTCTTTGCAGCACCATAGATGAGCCTAGAGATAATCACAGAACATGAGGTAAGTCGGAAAGCAGCCGACAAATAACCTGTGATATCACTCCTAGCTGTTACCTAACAACTGACACGTATGAACATATTTCCACAGAGAAAGACTCTCACAGACTTAGAAAACAAACTATGGTTATCTAAAAGGAAAGGTGGGAGGAATGGATACATTAAGATTAGGGTTACCGTACGTATGCAAATACATATTAAACACACGTATCAAAAAGACCGACCATATACCAAGGGAGGTCTACTGAACGCTCTGTAATAATTTACACGGGGGCTTGCCTGGTGGCACCGTGGTTAAGAATCCACCTGCCAATGCAGGGGACACAGGTTCGATCCCTGGTTCGGGAAGGTCCCACATGCAGCAGAGCAACTAAGCCCGTGCACCACAACTAATGAGCCTACGCTCTGGAGCCCATGAGCCATAACTACTGAGCCCATGCGCCACAACTACTGAAGCCCACACGCCTAGAGCCCGTGCTCCGCAACAAGAGAAGCCACTGCAGTGAGAAGCCGGTGCACCGCAACGGAGAGTAGCCCCCGCTCACCGCAACTGGAGAAAGCCCACATGCAGCAACGAAGATCCAACTCAGCCAAAAATAAATAAATAAATAAAATAAATTTATTTAAAAAAATAATAGTAATTTACATGGGAAGAGGATCTGTACATGAGTAGATATATATAATGTTCAATTGAACCTGATTGTGCACACCCAGAACAAACACTATTCTGCTCATTACCCCAATTTAAAAAATTAAAACCACGAACAACAATTAATGAGACATAAAGTTATTGGGGTTTTCCCTGGCACATCCCATTCTAATTTACAACCTAGGAACACAACTTTCAGGAAGGCTCTGCTGCCCTAGTAACCAGACTTGGGAATGGAGAAATGCTGCCGCCTTGTGGCCGTTTCCCACAACAGCAGCTTTAAACACAGGGCTAAGGGTCACTTGAGATTCACAGTAATTGTAGGGCCGTAAATGACACGTGTCCTCAAAACATGTCCTGGGGTAGGTAATGGCCAAGAAAGTTCACAACACGGAAAATTTTTCAAGAAAACAATTTGAAGAGGTAAGTGTTACTCACTCGGTTGTTTTAAAAAAAGAAGAACATGGATAAAAGCTCAATATCAGGAATTATTGGTTGGATGCAAATCCAAACTACAAAAAGATTTCACCACCCAATATTCAAAATGCCATCCGTAAAAAGTCTACAAACAATGCATGCTGACGGGTTGGGGGAGAAATGCATACCCACTATGCTGTTGGTTGGATGTAAACTGGTAACAGCTAATCATGAGAACAGAACGGAGCTGCGTTTAAAAGGTAAAAATTGAGCTACCATATCATGCGGCCGATCCCCTAATGGGCCTATACCCTAAGAAGACCAGAATGGGAAAGGCACAGACAGGCAAACATGCCCTGCAGCAATATTTACAATAGCCAAGCCATGCAAGCAAACAAAATGTCCATCAACAGATAAATGGACAAAGAAGAAGTGGTATACGTACCGAATGGAATAGTAGCCTCGGGGAAAAAATGAACAATGCCGTTTTCAGGACTACACATGAGCCTAGAAATAATCATAGTACGTTACGTAAGTCAAAAGGGAATGACAAATATCCTATGATATCATTTATACGTGTTATCCTAAGATTGCTCCCAATGAACATATTTCCACAGAAAAACACACTCACAGACTGATAAAACAAACTAATGGTTAACCAAAATGAAAGGTGGGAGGATGGATAAATTAGGATTATGGGGGTAGCATACATATACTAACGTATTTTAAATGTATATAAACATATAACATATAAACGATATGAATTATATAATCACCAATACATATAAAATATATCATGACAAAACACCTACCAAATACCAAGGGAGGTCTACCCAACATTCTGTAATAACATACATGGTAACAGGATCCGAAGATGAACAGACATATGTATGAATCATTGACCAGATTCTGTACAGCCAGACAATCACAACACTCTAATCAAATTTCCTCCGATAAGAAATATAAATTAAATTTAAAAAACAAACATAAGTAAGGAGACATAAACTTCTGGGGGCTTGTCCCAGCACATTCCACTCTAATTTACAACCGAGGAACACGACGTCCAGGAAGACTCTGTTGCCCTAGTAACAAGAGTTGAGAACGTAATAATGCTGCCGCCTTGTGGCTGTTTCCCACAACAGCAGCTTTAAACACAGTGCTAATGGTCGCTTAATAGTCACGAGGACTGCGGGGCTGTAAATGATACCTGCCCTCAAAAAATGTCCTGGGGTAGGGAATAGGCAAGAAATTTCAACACATGACAAAGTTTTCAAGAAGTCAATATGAGAGGGAAGTTGTACTCACTCTTTAAAAAAAAAAGGAAAAGAAAAAAAAAGACACGCCTAAAGCTCAGTATAAGGAATTATTAGCTGCATGCAAATCCAACGTCCACAAAGGTTTCAGCTCACACCAGTCAAATGACCATCAGCAAAAAGTCTACAAACTATAAATGCTGAAGAGGTTTTAGGGAACTGTGTACCTTCTAGCTGCTGATGGGGTGTAAAGTGCTAACAGCACTAATGAAAACTGAATGCAGCTGCTTTAAAAGGTAAAAATTGAGCTACCGTATGATGCGGCAGGGCACCTTCTGGGCCTATAACCTAAGACCACCAGAATCGGAAAGACAGAGGCAGGCAAATGTGCACTGCAGCAATATTGAAAGAGCCAAGACATGGAAGCAAAAAAAAGCTCCATAAACAGATGAATGGACAAAGAAGAAGTGGTATATGTACAGAATGGAATATTAGCCACGAAAAAAAATAAAAGAATGGCATATGCAGCACCACGGATGAGCCTAGAGATAATCACACAACGTGAAGTAAGTCAGATTGCGAAAGACAAATGTTCTACGATATCACTTATGTTATCTGAAAATTCATAAAAATGAACATATTTCCATAGGGAAAGACAATCTCAGATGGAGAAGACAAACTTATGGTTAAGCCAAAGAAAAGGTGTGAGGAATGGACAAATTAGGATATTGGGGTTAACAAACATATACTAATACATATAAAATATATCATCCCCAAAGACCTATGGAATACCAAGAGTGGTCTATTCAACACTCTACAATAACCTACATGGAAAAGGACACAAAGATCAATAGATATATGTATATGTGTACATGAACAAGATTCTGTGCAGCTAGAACAAAAGACATTTTAAAATCCAATTTGCTCTGATAAAAATGAAAACTTAAAGACACAAACAAGAATTAAGGAGGCTAAAACTTATGGGGGTTTGTCCTGACACATTCCACTCTAATCTGCAACCTAAAAGCACAACTTGCAGCAAGGTTCTGTTTCCCTAGCAAGCAGAGTTGGCAACGTAGAAATGCTGCCACCTTAAGGCCGTTTCCTCAAACAGCAGCTTTAAATCCACTGCTAATGGTCACTAATATTCACAAGGACTGCAGGGCTGTAAATGACTCATGCCCTCAAAAACTGTCCTGGGGTAGGGAATGGCCAAAAAAATCCAAACGCGGCAAATTTTTCAAGAAGGAAATTTGAAGTTGTAAGTTTAGCTGAATCTTAAAAAAAAATGAAAAGGACATTGATCCACGCAAAACATCAGGAATTATTAGACGCATGCAAATCCAATCTACACAAACGTATCACCTCACACCAGTCAGAATGACCATCAGCAAAACGTCAACAAACAATAGATGTTGAAGAAGTTGTGGAGAATAGCGTAACCTCTCGGTCTAAGTGGGATGTAAACTGGTAACCGCCAATAATAGGAACAGAATGGCAGTGCGTTGAAAGGTAAAAATTGAGTCCCCATATGATCCGGAAGGCCCACTATTGGGCCTGTCACCTGTGAAAGCCAGCATCAAAAAGACACAGGATGGAACATCGTGTATTGCAGCAGTATTTACAATAGCCAAGACACGGAAGCAACAAAAATGTCCATCATCAGATGAATGGACGAAAAAGTGGTCCATGTACACAATGCAATATTAGACACAGAAAAGAATGAAACAATGCCGTTTGCAGCACCATAGACGAGGCTACAGACAATCACACAACTTGAAGTAAGTCAGAAAGCGAGAGACACATATCCTATGATATCACGTATAGGTCTTATGTAAAAATTGATAGGAATGAACCTATTTCCACAGAGAAGGACACTCACGTGTTCAGAAAACAAGCTTGTGCTTAACCAAACGGAAAGGTGTGAGGAATGTATAACGGAGGATATTGGGTTTAACAGACATATGCTAATACTTATAAAATATATAATCATCAGACATACCGAATACCAAGAGAGGTCTACACAACATTCTGTAATAATCTCTACGGAACAGGATCCAAACATGAAAAGATATATGAATCAATGAAAGACATTCTGTACACCTAGAACAAACACAACATTGCAATCAAATTTGCTCTGAGAAAAATGAAAATTAAACTGAGAATATCAACAACAAATAAGTAGACATAGTTTCTGGGGGTTTGTCCTGGCACATTCCACTCTACTTTACAACCTACAAACAGGACTTCCAGGAAGGCTGTGTTGCCCTAGTAACCAGAGTTGGGAATATAGAAATGCTGCCCCCTTGTGGCCGTTTCCTGCAACAGCAGCTTTAAATGCAGAACTAATGGTCATGTGATATTCACAATTACTACAGGGCTGTAAAGGACACCTGCCCTCAAAAAATGTCCTGGTGCAGGTAATGGCCACAGGAATTCAGAACATGGCAAATTTTTCAAGGAAACAATTTGAAGAGGTGAGTTTCTCTGTTTTACTTAAAAAAAAAAACGTAGATGAAAGCTCAATATCGGGAATTATTAGACGCATGCAAATCCAACCTACAAAAAGGTATCACCACCCAACACTCAAAATGCCATCAGTAAAAAGTCTACAAACAATAAATTCTGAAGGGGTTTTAGAGAACTGTGTACCCTCTAGTTGCTGGTGGGATGTACACTGGTAACAGCCAGTAGTGAGAACAGAATGGAGGTGCGTTGAAAGGGAAAAATTTGAACTACCATATGATCTAGTAGGCCCACTGCTGGGCCTAATCCCTGAGAAGACCAGAATCCAAAAGACACAGGCTGGCAATCCTGCACTGCATCAATATTTAGCATTGCCAAGACTTGGAAGTAACCAAAATGTCCATCCACAGATGAATGCACAAAGAAGAAGTGGTCCATGTACACAATGCAATATTCGCCATGGAAAAGGATGAAACACTGCTCTTTGCAGCACCATAGATGAGCCTAGAGATAATCACAGAACATGAGGTAAGTCGGAAAGCAGCCGACAAATAACCTGTGATATCACTCCTAGCTGTTACCTAACAACTGACACGTATGAACATATTTCCACAGAGAAAGACTCTCACAGACTTAGAAAACAAACTATGGTTATCTAAAAGGAAAGGTGGGAGGAATGGATACATTAAGATTAGGGTTACCGTACGTATGCAAATACATATTAAACACACGTATCAAAAAGACCGACCATATACCAAGGGAGGTCTACTGAACGCTCTGTAATAATTTACACGGGGGCTTGCCTGGTGGCACCGTGGTTAAGAATCCACCTGCCAATGCAGGGGACACAGGTTCGATCCCTGGTTCGGGAAGGTCCCACATGCAGCAGAGCAACTAAGCCCGTGCACCACAACTAATGAGCCTACGCTCTGGAGCCCATGAGCCATAACTACTGAGCCCATGCGCCACAACTACTGAAGCCCACACGCCTAGAGCCCGTGCTCCGCAACAAGAGAAGCCACTGCAGTGAGAAGCCGGTGCACCGCAACGGAGAGTAGCCCCCGCTCACCGCAACTGGAGAAAGCCCACATGCAGCAACGAAGATCCAACTCAGCCAAAAATAAATAAATAAATAAAATAAATTTATTTAAAAAAATAATAGTAATTTACATGGGAAGAGGATCTGTACATGAGTAGATATATATAATGTTCAATTGAACCTGATTGTGCACACCCAGAACAAACACTATTCTGCTCATTACCCCAATTTAAAAAATTAAAACCACGAACAACAATTAATGAGACATAAAGTTATTGGGGTTTTCCCTGGCACATCCCATTCTAATTTACAACCTAGGAACACAACTTTCAGGAAGGCTCTGCTGCCCTAGTAACCAGACTTGGGAATGGAGAAATGCTGCCGCCTTGTGGCCGTTTCCCACAACAGCAGCTTTAAACACAGGGCTAAGGGTCACTTGAGATTCACAGTAATTGTAGGGCCGTAAATGACACGTGTCCTCAAAACATGTCCTGGGGTAGGTAATGGCCAAGAAAGTTCACAACACGGAAAATTTTTCAAGAAAACAATTTGAAGAGGTAAGTGTTACTCACTCGGTTGTTTTAAAAAAAGAAGAACATGGATAAAAGCTCAATATCAGGAATTATTGGTTGGATGCAAATCCAAACTACAAAAAGATTTCACCACCCAATATTCAAAATGCCATCCGTAAAAAGTCTACAAACAATGCATGCTGACGGGTTGGGGGAGAAATGCATACCCACTATGCTGTTGGTTGGATGTAAACTGGTAACAGCTAATCATGAGAACAGAACGGAGCTGCGTTTAAAAGGTAAAAATTGAGCTACCATATCATGCGGCCGATCCCCTAATGGGCCTATACCCTAAGAAGACCAGAATGGGAAAGGCACAGACAGGCAAACATGCCCTGCAGCAATATTTACAATAGCCAAGCCATGCAAGCAAACAAAATGTCCATCAACAGATAAATGGACAAAGAAGAAGTGGTATACGTACCGAATGGAATAGTAGCCTCGGGGAAAAAATGAACAATGCCGTTTTCAGGACTACACATGAGCCTAGAAATAATCATAGTACGTTACGTAAGTCAAAAGGGAATGACAAATATCCTATGATATCATTTATACGTGTTATCCTAAGATTGCTCCCAATGAACATATTTCCACAGAAAAACACACTCACAGACTGATAAAACAAACTAATGGTTAACCAAAATGAAAGGTGGGAGGATGGATAAATTAGGATTATGGGGGTAGCATACATATACTAACGTATTTTAAATGTATATAAACATATAACATATAAACGATATGAATTATATAATCACCAATACATATAAAATATATCATGACAAAACACCTACCAAATACCAAGGGAGGTCTACCCAACATTCTGTAATAACATACATGGTAACAGGATCCGAAGATGAACAGACATATGTATGAATCATTGACCAGATTCTGTACAGCCAGACAATCACAACACTCTAATCAAATTTCCTCCGATAAGAAATATAAATTAAATTTAAAAAACAAACATAAGTAAGGAGACATAAACTTCTGGGGGCTTGTCCCAGCACATTCCACTCTAATTTACAACCGAGGAACACGACGTCCAGGAAGACTCTGTTGCCCTAGTAACAAGAGTTGAGAACGTAATAATGCTGCCGCCTTGTGGCTGTTTCCCACAACAGCAGCTTTAAACACAGTGCTAATGGTCGCTTAATAGTCACGAGGACTGCGGGGCTGTAAATGATACCTGCCCTCAAAAAATGTCCTGGGGTAGGGAATAGGCAAGAAATTTCAACACATGACAAAGTTTTCAAGAAGTCAATATGAGAGGGAAGTTGTACTCACTCTTTAAAAAAAAAAGGAAACGAAAAAAAAAGACACGCCTAAAGCTCAGTATAAGGAATTATTAGCTGCATGCAAATCCAACGTCCACAAAGGTTTCAGCTCACACCAGTCAAATGACCATCAGCAAAAAGTCTACAAACTATAAATGCTGAAGAGGTTTTAGGGAACTGTGTACCTTCTAGCTGCTGATGGGGTGTAAAGTGCTAACAGCACTAATGAAAACTGAATGCAGCTGCTTTAAAAGGTAAAAATTGAGCTACCGTATGATGCGGCAGGGCACCTTCTGGGCCTATAACCTAAGACCACCAGAATCGGAAAGACAGAGGCAGGCAAATGTGCACTGCAGCAATATTGAAAGAGCCAAGACATGGAAGCAAAAAAAAGCTCCATAAACAGATGAATGGACAAAGAAGAAGTGGTATATGTACAGAATGGAATATTAGCCACGAAAAAAAATAAAAGAATGGCATATGCAGCACCACGGATGAGCCTAGAGATAATCACACAACGTGAAGTAAGTCAGATTGCGAAAGACAAATGTTCTACGATATCACTTATGTTATCTGAAAATTCATAAAAATGAACATATTTCCATAGGGAAAGACAATCTCAGATGGAGAAGACAAACTTATGGTTAAGCCAAAGAAAAGGTGTGAGGAATGGACAAATTAGGATATTGGGGTTAACAAACATATACTAATACATATAAAATATATCATCCCCAAAGACCTATGGAATACCAAGAGTGGTCTATTCAACACTCTACAATAACCTACATGGAAAAGGACACAAAGATCAATAGATATATGTATATGTGTACATGAACAAGATTCTGTGCAGCTAGAACAAAAGACATTTTAAAATCCAATTTGCTCTGATAAAAATGAAAACTTAAAGACACAAACAAGAATTAAGGAGGCTAAAACTTATGGGGGTTTGTCCTGACACATTCCACTCTAATCTGCAACCTAAAAGCACAACTTGCAGCAAGGTTCTGTTTCCCTAGCAAGCAGAGTTGGCAACGTAGAAATGCTGCCACCTTAAGGCCGTTTCCTCAAACAGCAGCTTTAAATCCACTGCTAATGGTCACTAATATTCACAAGGACTGCAGGGCTGTAAATGACTCATGCCCTCAAAAACTGTCCTGGGGTAGGGAATGGCCAAAAAAATCCAAACGCGGCAAATTTTTCAAGAAGGAAATTTGAAGTTGTAAGTTTAGCTGAATCTTAAAAAAAAATGAAAAGGACATTGATCCACGCAAAACATCAGGAATTATTAGACGCATGCAAATCCAATCTACACAAACGTATCACCTCACACCAGTCAGAATGACCATCAGCAAAACGTCAACAAACAATAGATGTTGAAGAAGTTGTGGAGAATAGCGTAACCTCTCGGTCTAAGTGGGATGTAAACTGGTAACCGCCAATAATAGGAACAGAATGGCAGTGCGTTGAAAGGTAAAAATTGAGTCCCCATATGATCCGGAAGGCCCACTATTGGGCCTGTCACCTGTGAAAGCCAGCATCAAAAAGACACAGGATGGAACATCGTGTATTGCAGCAGTATTTACAATAGCCAAGACACGGAAGCAACAAAAATGTCCATCATCAGATGAATGGACGAAAAAGTGGTCCATGTACACAATGCAATATTAGACACAGAAAAGAATGAAACAATGCCGTTTGCAGCACCATAGACGAGGCTACAGACAATCACACAACTTGAAGTAAGTCAGAAAGCGAGAGACACATATCCTATGATATCACGTATAGGTCTTATGTAAAAATTGATAGGAATGAACCTATTTCCACAGAGAAGGACACTCACGTGTTCAGAAAACAAGCTTGTGCTTAACCAAACGGAAAGGTGTGAGGAATGTATAACGGAGGATATTGGGTTTAACAGACATATGCTAATACTTATAAAATATATAATCATCAGACATACCGAATACCAAGAGAGGTCTACACAACATTCTGTAATAATCTCTACGGAACAGGATCCAAACATGAAAAGATATATGAATCAATGAAAGACATTCTGTACACCTAGAACAAACACAACATTGCAATCAAATTTGCTCTGAGAAAAATGAAAATTAAACTGAGAATATCAACAACAAATAAGTAGACATAGTTTCTGGGGGTTTGTCCTGGCACATTCCACTCTACTTTACAACCTACAAACAGGACTTCCAGGAAGGCTGTGTTGCCCTAGTAACCAGAGTTGGGAATATAGAAATGCTGCCCCCTTGTGGCCGTTTCCTGCAACAGCAGCTTTAAATGCAGAACTAATGGTCATGTGATATTCACAATTACTACAGGGCTGTAAAGGACACCTGCCCTCAAAAAATGTCCTGGTGCAGGTAATGGCCACAGGAATTCAGAACATGGCAAATTTTTCAAGGAAACAATTTGAAGAGGTGAGTTTCTCTGTTTTACTTAAAAAAAAAAACGTAGATGAAAGCTCAATATCGGGAATTATTAGACGCATGCAAATCCAACCTACAAAAAGGTATCACCACCCAACACTCAAAATGCCATCAGTAAAAAGTCTACAAACAATAAATTCTGAAGGGGTTTTAGAGAACTGTGTACCCTCTAGTTGCTGGTGGGATGTACACTGGTAACAGCCAGTAGTGAGAACAGAATGGAGGTGCGTTGAAAGGGAAAAATTTGAACTACCATATGATCTAGTAGGCCCACTGCTGGGCCTAATCCCTGAGAAGACCAGAATCCAAAAGACACAGGCTGGCAATCCTGCACTGCATCAATATTTAGCATTGCCAAGACTTGGAAGTAACCAAAATGTCCATCCACAGATGAATGCACAAAGAAGAAGTGGTCCATGTACACAATGCAATATTCGCCATGGAAAAGGATGAAACACTGCTCTTTGCAGCACCATAGATGAGCCTAGAGATAATCACAGAACATGAGGTAAGTCGGAAAGCAGCCGACAAATAACCTGTGATATCACTCCTAGCTGTTACCTAACAACTGACACGTATGAACATATTTCCACAGAGAAAGACTCTCACAGACTTAGAAAACAAACTATGGTTATCTAAAAGGAAAGGTGGGAGGAATGGATACATTAAGATTAGGGTTACCGTACGTATGCAAATACATATTAAACACACGTATCAAAAAGACCGACCATATACCAAGGGAGGTCTACTGAACGCTCTGTAATAATTTACACGGGGGCTTGCCTGGTGGCACCGTGGTTAAGAATCCACCTGCCAATGCAGGGGACACAGGTTCGATCCCTGGTTCGGGAAGGTCCCACATGCAGCAGAGCAACTAAGCCCGTGCACCACAACTAATGAGCCTACGCTCTGGAGCCCATGAGCCATAACTACTGAGCCCATGCGCCACAACTACTGAAGCCCACACGCCTAGAGCCCGTGCTCCGCAACAAGAGAAGCCACTGCAGTGAGAAGCCGGTGCACCGCAACGGAGAGTAGCCCCCGCTCACCGCAACTGGAGAAAGCCCACATGCAGCAACGAAGATCCAACTCAGCCAAAAATAAATAAATAAATAAAATAAATTTATTTAAAAAAATAATAGTAATTTACATGGGAAGAGGATCTGTACATGAGTAGATATATATAATGTTCAATTGAACCTGATTGTGCACACCCAGAACAAACACTATTCTGCTCATTACCCCAATTTAAAAAATTAAAACCACGAACAACAATTAATGAGACATAAAGTTATTGGGGTTTTCCCTGGCACATCCCATTCTAATTTACAACCTAGGAACACAACTTTCAGGAAGGCTCTGCTGCCCTAGTAACCAGACTTGGGAATGGAGAAATGCTGCCGCCTTGTGGCCGTTTCCCACAACAGCAGCTTTAAACACAGGGCTAAGGGTCACTTGAGATTCACAGTAATTGTAGGGCCGTAAATGACACGTGTCCTCAAAACATGTCCTGGGGTAGGTAATGGCCAAGAAAGTTCACAACACGGAAAATTTTTCAAGAAAACAATTTGAAGAGGTAAGTGTTACTCACTCGGTTGTTTTAAAAAAAGAAGAACATGGATAAAAGCTCAATATCAGGAATTATTGGTTGGATGCAAATCCAAACTACAAAAAGATTTCACCACCCAATATTCAAAATGCCATCCGTAAAAAGTCTACAAACAATGCATGCTGACGGGTTGGGGGAGAAATGCATACCCACTATGCTGTTGGTTGGATGTAAACTGGTAACAGCTAATCATGAGAACAGAACGGAGCTGCGTTTAAAAGGTAAAAATTGAGCTACCATATCATGCGGCCGATCCCCTAATGGGCCTATACCCTAAGAAGACCAGAATGGGAAAGGCACAGACAGGCAAACATGCCCTGCAGCAATATTTACAATAGCCAAGCCATGCAAGCAAACAAAATGTCCATCAACAGATAAATGGACAAAGAAGAAGTGGTATACGTACCGAATGGAATAGTAGCCTCAGGGAAAAAATGAACAA